>NW_027650296.1:42500-45000 GCF_965287045.1 Carcharhinus amblyrhynchos | reverse complement strand
ACAGAGACAGACAGAGAGAGAGAGAGACAGAGAGAGAAAGAGAGAGAGACAGAGAGAGAAAGGCGGAGAGAGTGGAAGGGAGAGAGACAGAGAGTGAGATAGAGAGAGACAGAGATGGAGTGAGACAGAGACAGAGAGAGAGAGAAGGGGAGAGAGAGAGAAGGGGATAGAGAGAGACAGAGAGAGAGAGACAAGGAAGAGAGAGAGAGTGACAGGGAGACAGAGACAGAGAGAGGAAGAGACAGAGAAAGAGTTGGGGGAGACACAGAGAGACAGAGACAAAGAGAGTGAGAGAGAGCAACAGAGAGTGAGAGGAGAGAGAGAGACAGAGCGAGAGAGAGAGAGATACAGAGAGAGAGACAGAGGGAGAGAGAGTGAGGCAGAGAGGCAGAGGCTGAGACAGAGAGAGAGAGAGACAGAGACAGAGGGGGAGAGAGAGAGAGAGACAGAGAGGCAGAGTGACAGAGAGAGACAAATGGAGAGAAACAGAGAGAGAGAGACAGAGACAGAAAAGGAGTGAAAGAGAGTGACAGAGAGACAGAGACAGCGAGAGACACAGAGAGTGAGAGAGAGAGAGACAGACAGAGAGAGAGAGACAGAGAGAGAGAGACACACACAGGGAGAGAGAGTGAGAGACGGAGACAGAGTGAGCGAGAGAGACAGACAGACAGACAGACAGGCAGAGAGATACAGAGAGACAGAGAGAGAGAGAGAGAGAAAGTGAGAGAGGTACAGATGAGAGACAGAAAAAGCAAGATAGAGAGAGAGAGTGAGAGACAAAGATTGAGAGACAGAGCGAGAGACAGAGTGGGAGAGAAAGAGAGAGACCGACAGAGAGACAGAGTGACAGAGGGAGAGAGAGACAAACACAGTGAGAGAGAGAGAGACTGAGTGAGAGAGAGACAGAGAGAGAGTGAGAGACAGAGTGAGAGAGATACAGAGTGAGAGAGAGAGACAGAGAGAGTGAGAGAGTGAGAGAGAGACAGAGAGAGTGAGAGAGAGAGACAGAGTGAGGGAGAGAGAGAGAGACAGAGAGGGATCTGGAGAGAGAGAGGGTCAGAGAGAGAGAGACAGACAGAGAGGGAGAGAGAGAGAGAAACGGAGAGGGACAGAGAGTCAGAGAGAGAGAGAGGGAGACAGAGGGAGAGAGAGAGAGAGAGTTAGAGATAGAGAGAGTGAGAGATTAACAGAAAGAGAGACAGAGTGAGGGAGAGAGACAGAGGGAGCGAGGGGGGAAACACAGTGACAGAGAGAGTGACAGAGAGAAAGACAGACTGGGAGAGAGAGACAGAGGGAGAGAGAGAGGCAGAGAGAGAGTAGCAGAGAGAAGAGAGAGAGAGAGAGAGAGAGAGATAGATAGAGAGAGAGAGACAGGGAGAGAGACAGAGAAGGACAGAAAGGGAGATCGAGAGAGGAAGAGAGGGAGAGAGAGAGACAGAGAAGGAGAGAGAGAGATAGAGAGAGGAAGAGAGAGAGCAACATTGTGAGAGACAGAGGGAGAGAGACACAGAGAGATAGAGACAGGGAGAGAGAGATAGAGACAGAGCGAGAGAGAGACAGAAGAACAGAGACAATGAGAGAGAGAGAGAGACAGAGAGGAGAGAGATAGAGAGAGAGAGACAGAGAGAGACAGAGAGAGAGATTGAGGGACAGAGACAGAGACAGACAGTGAGATACAGAGAGACAGAGAGACAGAGAGAGCCAGACAGAGACAGAGTGAGAGAGAGAGAGAAAGACTGAGAGAGAGAGAGACAGAGTGAGAGAGATAGAGAGTGAGAGACAGAGAAAGCGAGACAGAGAGAGAGTGAGAGACAGAGAGTGAGAGAGAGAGTGAGAGACAGAGCGAAACACAGAGGGGGAGAAAGAGAGAGACAGACAGAGAGATAGAGAGAGTGACAGAGGGAGAGAGAGAGGGACAGTGACAGAGAGAGAGAGAGTAAGGGAGAGTGAGACAGAGAGCGAGACAGAGTGAGAGAGAGATACAGAGCGAGAGAGAGAGAGAGGCAGAGAGAGACAGAGAGAGTGAGAGAGACAGAGAGAGTGAGAGAGAGACAGAGTGAGGGAGAGAGACAACAGAGGGAGAGAGAGAGAGACAGAGAGGGAGAGACAGATAGAAACAGAGGGTCAGAGAGAGGGGAGGCAGAGGGAGAGAGAGAGAGAGAGAGTTAGAGACAGAGATAGAGAGAGTGAGAGATTTTACAGAGAGAGAGAGACAGAGTGGGAGAGAGAGACAGAGGGAGAGAGAGAGACAGAGAGAGGTCGAGAGAGGGAGAGACATTGAGAGACACAGAGGGTGAGAGAGAGACAGAGAGAGAGAGACAGAGGGAGAGAGAGACAGAGAGAGAGACAGACAGACAGAGAGATACAGAGAGACAGAGAGAGAGAGACACAGAGACAGAGAGAGAGAGAGACACTGAGAGAGAGAGACAGAGTGAGAGACATAGAGACAGACAGAGAGATACAGAGAGACAGAGAGTCAGATAGAGAGACAGAGAGACAG
>NW_027650296.1:0-35000 GCF_965287045.1 Carcharhinus amblyrhynchos | reverse complement strand
CTCTGGAATTCTCTGCCCGTTGAAGTGGTGGAGGCTGCCTCGCTAAATATTTTTAAGACGCGGGTTGATGAGTTTTTGATAAGAGAGGGGATTAAGGGTTATGGGGAGAGGGCGGGAATGTGGAACTGAGCCACGACAGATCAGCCATGATCTTATTGAATGGCGGGGCAGGCTCGAAGGGCTAGATGGCCTACTCCTGCTCCTATTTCTTATGTTCTTATGTTCTCTGTGTCTCTGAATCTCTGCGTCTCTGTGCCTGTCTCTCTGTCTCTGAGTCTGTGACTCTGAGTGTCTGAGTCTCGGTGTCTCCATGTCTCTGCGTCTCGTGTCTCGGTGTGTCTGACTCTGTGCGCCTGTGAGTCTGTGAGTCTCAGTTTCTCTGTGTCTCTGTTTCTCTCGGTCTATGAGACTCTGTGTCCCTGTGTCCATGTGTCTCTTCCTCTCTGATACTCTGTGTCTCTGTGTCTCTGAGGCTCTGTGTCTCTGAGTCTCTGAGTCTCGGTGTCTCGGTGTCTCTGAGGCTCTGTGTCTCTGAGTCTCTGACTCTCTGTGTCACTGAGTCTCGGTGTCTCTGAGTCTCTGTGTCTCTGAGACTCTGAACCTCGTTGTCTCTGAGTCTCTGTGTCTCTGTGTCTCTGAGTCTCGGTGTCTCTGTGTCTCTGAGACTCTGTGTCTCTGACTCTCTGTGTCTCTGAGTCTCTGACTCTCTATGTCTCTGTGTCTCGGTGTCTCTGACTCGCTGTGTCTTTGAGTCTCGGTGTCTCTGAGTCTCTGTGTCTCTGAGACTCTGAACCTCATTGTCTCTGAGTCTCTGTGTCTCTCTGTGTCTGAGTCTCTGTGTCTCTGTGTCTCTGTGTCTCTGAGCCTCAGTGTCTCTGAGTCTCGGAGTCTCTGTGTCTCTGTGTCTCTGAGTCTCTGAGCCTCAGTGTCTCTGAGTCTCTGTGTCTCTGAGTCTCTGAGTCTCAGTGTCTCTGAGTCTTGGTGTCTCGGAGTCTCTGTGTCTCTGAGTCTCTGTGTCTCTGAGTCTCGGAGTCTTGGTGTCTCTGAGTCTCTGTGTCTCTGTGTTCCGCAGTCTCTGTGTTCCTGCACCTCCTTGTCTCTGAAACTTTGTGTCTCCGAGTCTTGGTGTCTCTGTGTCCCTGTGTTTCTGTGTCTTTGAATCTCTGAGTCTCTGTGTCTCAGAGTCTCTGTGACTCTGTGTCTCTGAGTCTCAGGTCTCGGTGTCTCAGTTTCCCTCGGTCTCTGAGTCTCTGTGTCTCTGATTCCCGCAGTCTCTGTGTTCCTGTGCCTCCTTGTCTCAGAAACTTTGTGTCTCCGAGTCCCTGTGTCTCTGTGTCCCTGATTCTTTGAATCTCTGTGTCCCTGTGTCTCTGAGTCTCTGAGTCGCTGTGTCGCTGCGTCTCTCTGTCTCTGAGTCTCTGAGTCTCTGTGTCTCGGCGTCTCGGTGTCTTTGTGTCTCTGTGCCTCTGAGAGTCTGTGTCTCTGGGTCTCTGGGTCTGGGTCTTGTTGGTGTTTTTCAGTTTTGAGGTTATTGTTGGATTGTTGGGGTTTTTTTGCAGTTGTGGTTGTTGTTGAAATTGTTGCTGGTTTTCAAATCTGAGATTGTTGCTGAGCTTGTTTTGTATTTAATTTTTTGGTTGGTGGAAATATTGGTGTTTATTTCTTTCTCAGGTTGTTGTTGGATTTGTTGATGTTTTTCAATGTTGAGGTTGTTGTTGGAGTGTCGCTGTTCTTTGCTGTTGAGGCTGTTGTTGCATTTGTTGGTGTTTTTCAATGTTGAAGTTGTTGTTGGAGTGTCGCTGTTCTTTGCTGTTGAGGCTGTTGTTGCATTTGTTGGTGTTTTTCAATGTTGAGGTTGTTGTTGGATTGTTGCTGTTCTTTGCTGTTGAGGTTCTTGTTGAACTTGTTGGGTTTTTTTCAATTTTTAGGTTGTTAGAATTTTTTTCATTCTCAGGTTGTTGTTGGATTTGTTGGTGTTTTTAATTTTGAGGTTGTTGTTTTCAATATTGAGGTTGGTGTTGGATTTTTTGGGTTTTTTCCAATACTGAGGTTGTTTTTGGATTTGTTGGTGTTGTTTGCAGTTGTGGTTGTTGTTGAAATTGTTGGAGTTTTTCAATTTTGAGGTTGTTGTTGAACTTGTTTTGTTTTTACTTTTTTGGTTGTTCGAAATATTGGTGTTTATTTCTTTCTCAGGTTGTTGTTGGATTTGTTGGTGGTTCAGTTTGGGTTGTTGTTGGATTTGTTGGTGTTTTTCAATGTTGAGATGGTTGTTTGAGATGGTTGTCCAAACCACATTGCCTCGTACTGTCCCAAGATGTGTAGGTTAGGTTGATTGGCCATAACATATTGCCCTGTAGTGTGTCAAGGTTGTACAAAATTATTGGTGTTTTTCAATGTTTAGTTTGTTGTTGGAAATAATGTTTTTTTTCATTCTCAGGTTGTTGTTGGATTTGTTGGTGTTTTTTGCTGATGTAGTTGTTGAAATTGTAGATATTTCTCAATTTTGATGTTATTCTTTAATTCGTTGGTGTTTTTCAATTTTGAGGTTATTGTTGGATTTGTTGATGTTTTCAATGTTGAGGTTGTTGTTAGATTGGATTTGTTGGTGTTTGCCAATGTTGAGATTGTTGTTGCATTTGTTGGTGTTTTTCACTGTTGAGGTTGTTGTTGCATTTGTTGGTGTTTTTCAATGTTGAGGTTGTTGTTGCATTTGTTGGAGTTTTTCACTGTTGAGGTTGTTGTTGGATTTGTTGGAGTTTTTCACTGTTGAGGTTGTTGTTGGATTTGTTAGAGTTTTTCACTGTTGAGGTTGTTGTTGGATTTGCTGGAGTTTTTCACTGTTGAGGTTGTTTTTGGATTTGTTGGTGCTTTTCAATGTTGAGGTTGTTGTTGGATTTGTTGGTGCTTTTCAATGTTGAGGTTGTTTTTGGATTTGTTGGTGTTTTTCAATGTTGAGGCTGTTGTTGGATTTCAATGTTGAGGTTACAAAGAACAAAAAACATCACAGCCCAGTAAACAGGCCCTTCGGCCCAACGAGCCCCCGCCGCCATTTTAACATTATGACTGCCCTCCTCTACCCATGACCTTTGTCTACACCTATTGGGGAAGATTGAGGGGAGACTAATTCAGGGACAATTTGTTGCACCAATCAGCCTAAGAGCACATTTTTGGGATATGGGAGGAAACCGGAGCGCCCGGAGAAAACCCACACAACCTCAACATTAAAAAACACCAACAAATCCAACAACAACCTCAACAGTGAAAAACACTAACATACCCAACAACAACCTCAACATTGAAAAACACCAACAAATCCAAAAACAACTACAAGATTGAAAAACACAAACAAATTCAACAACAACCATAACAGTGAAAAACATTAACAACTGCAACAATAATTTCTACATTGAAAACAAAGCAACAAATCCAACAACATCAACATTGAAAAACACCAACAAATCCAACAACAACCTCAACATTGAAAAACACCAACAACTCCAACAACAATTACAACATGGAAAAATACCAACAAACTCAACAGCGACATGGCAGCACAGTGGGTAGCACTGATTCTTCACAGCTCCAGTGACCTAGGTTCGATTCCCAGCTCAGGTCACTGTCTGTGTGAAGTTTGCACATTTTCCTCGTGTCTGCGTGGGTTTCCTCCGGGTGCTGCGGTTTCCTCCCACAGTCCAAAGATGTGCGGGTTAGGTTGATTGGCCATGCTAAATTAACTTCAGCGTCCCGAGATGGAGATGAGTGGAGAATTGGACATGTTAAAATCCCCTTAGTGTTCCAAGATATGTATGAGAGGTGGATTGGCCAGGCTAAGTTGCCTCTTAGTTTCCCAAGATATTTACGAGCCCTGAATTGGCCATACAAAATATCCTCTTACAGTTCCAAGATGTGTACGAGATGTGGATTGGCCATGTTAAATTACCCCTTTTTGTTCGAAGATGTGTAGGTAAGGTGGATTCCCCCCAGTGTCCTAAGATGTCTTACTTAGGGGGATTGGCTGAGCTAATTCTCCTCTTAGTGTCCCAAGATGTGTGCGAGTGGTGGATTGACCAGGCTAAATTTCCTTCAGTGCCCCAAGATGTAGATGAGAGGAGAATTGGACATGTTAAAATCCCCTGAGTGTCCCATGATGTGTAAGTTAGGTGAATTGGCCAGGCTAAATTGCCTCTTAGTGTCCCAAAATGTGGAGGTTTGGTGGATTGGTCATGCTAAACTGTCCGTTACTATCCCAAGATGTGTAAGTTAGGGGGATTGGCCATGCTAAGTTGCCCCTAAATATCCCAAGGTGTGTAGTGTAGGTGGAATGGCCATGTTAAATTGCCCTTTAGTGTCCCAAATGGGCATGTTATGTGGATTGGCCTTGCTAAAATCATCTCAGTGTGCCAAGATGCATATGAGAAGTGTGTAGGCCAGGCTAAATTGCCCGTTAGTGTCCCAAGATGTGTACAAGATGAGGATTGGCCGTGCTAAATTGCTCCTTCAGTGTTTGAAGATGTGGAGGTGAGGTGGATTGGCCCTGAGTGCCCGAAGAAGTGTAAGAGATTTGCCATGCTAAATTCCCCTTAGTGTCCCAAGGCATAGATTGGCCATGCTAAATTCCATTAAATGTCCCAAGATGTGTGCGAGTGGTAGATTGACAATGCTAAATTTCCTCTCGCACCCCAAGATATGGATGAGAGGAGAATTGGACATGTTAAGATCCCCTTAGTGTCCCAGGATGTGTCGTTAAGGTGGATTGACCATGCTAAATAAAACATTACTGTCCCAAGGTGTGTAGGTTAGGTGGATTGGCCACTCTAAATTGCCCCATAGTGTCCCAAGATGTGTACATTAGGTGGATTGGCGATGAACAATTCATTTTAGCCTGCCAAGATGTGCATGAGAGTTATGCAGGCAGGACACAATTTCCCCGAGATGGTCAGGTGTGAATAGAGATGGTCAGGTGTGAGTACAGATGGTAAGGTGTGAGTATAGTTGGTCAGGAGTGTATATAGACGGTCAGCTGTGAGTATAGATGGTCAGGGGTGAGTATCGATAGTCAGGTGTGAATATAGATGGTCAGGTTTGAGTATAGATGGTCAGGTGTGAATATAGATGGTCAGGTGTGAGTATAGATGGTCAGGTGTGAGTATAGATGGTCAGGTGTGAATATAGATGGTCAGGTGTGAATATAGATGGTCAGGTGTGAGTATAGATGGTCAGGTGTGAGTATAGATGGTCAGGTGTATATATACATGGTCAAAGAACATAGAACATAGAACATTACAGCGCAGAACAGGCCCTTCAGCCCACGGTTTTACACTGACCAGTGAAAAAGCAGTGACCCTATAACCTTCACCAATCCGTTTCCTTCCCTAACCCTATCCACGGATCTCTTAAACGCCCCCAAACTAGGCGCATTTACAACTGCAGCAGGCAGGGCATTCCAATCCCTCATCACCCTCTGGGTAAAGAACCTACCCCTGACATCCGTCCTATAACTACCCCCCCCCCTTAATTTAAAGCCATGCCCCCTCGTGCTAGCTTTCTCCATCCAAGGAAAAAGGCTATCACAATCCACCCTATCAGGTGTGAAAATAGATGGTCAGGTGTGAGTATAGATGGTCAGGTGTGAATATAGATGGTCAGGTGTGAAAATAGATGGTCAGGTGTGAGTATAGATGGTCAGGTGTTAATATAGATGGTCAGGTGTGAAAATAGATGGTCAGGTGTGAGTATAGATGGTCAGGTGTGAATATAGATGGTCAGGTGTGAGTATAGATGGTCAGAGGTGAGCATAGATGGTCAGGGGTGAATATGGATGTTCAGGTGTGAATATAGATGGTCAGGTGTGAGTATAGATGGTTACGTGTGAATAAAGATGGTCAGGTGTGAGTACAGATGGTCAGGGTTGAATATAGATGGTCAGGTGTGAATATAGATGGTCAGGTATGAATATAGATTGTCAGGTGTGAGTATAGATGGTCTGGTGTGAGTGTAGATGGTCATGGGTGAATATAGATGGTCAGGGGTGAATATGGATGGTCATGTGTGAATATAGATGGTCAGGTCTGAGTATAGATGGTCTGGCGTGAGTATATATGGTCACGTGGGAACATACATGGTCAGGTGTGAATATAGATGGTCAGGTACGAATATAGATGGTCAGGTGTGAATATAGATGGTCAGGTGTGAGTATAGATGGTCAGGGGTGAGCATAGATGGTCAGGGGTGAATATAGATGGTCAGGTGTGAATATAGATGGTCAGGTGTGAGTATAGATGGTCAGGGGTGAGTATAGATGGTCAGGTGTGAATATAGATGGTCAGGTGTGACTATAGATGGTCAGGTGTGAGTATAGATGGTCAGGTGTGAATATAGATGGTCAGGTGTGAATGTAGAGGGTCAGGTGTGAGTATAGATGGTCAGGGGTGAGTATAGATGGTCAGGTGTGAATATAGATGGTCAGGGGTGAGTATAGATGTTCAGGTGTGAATATAGATGGTCAGGTGTGAATGTAGATGGTCAGGTGTGAATATAGATGGTCCGGTGTGAGTATACATGGTCAGGTGTGAATTTAGATGGTCAGGTGTGAATATTGAAGGTCAGGAGTGAGAATAGATGGTCAGGTGGGAGTATAGATGGTCAGGTGTGAG
Source organism: Carcharhinus amblyrhynchos (assembly GCF_965287045.1). Classification (NCBI taxonomy): domain Eukaryota; kingdom Metazoa; phylum Chordata; class Chondrichthyes; order Carcharhiniformes; family Carcharhinidae; genus Carcharhinus; species Carcharhinus amblyrhynchos. Next base: position 28,347 of record NW_027650296.1, on the reverse strand, counting down.
TATAGATGGTCAGGTGTGAGTATAGATGGTCAGGTGTGAATATAGATGGTCAGGGGTGAGTATAGATGTTCAGGTGTGAATATAGATGGTCAGGTGTGAATGTAGATGGTCAGGTGTGAATATAGATGGTCCGGTGTGAGTATACATGGTCAGGTGTGAATTTAGATGGTCAGGTGTGAATATTGAAGGTCAGGAGTGAGAATAGATGGTCAGGTGGGAGTATAGATGGTCAGGTGTGAGTATAGATGGTCAGGTGTGAGTATAGATGGTCAGGTGTGAATATAGATGGTCAGGAGTGAGTATAGATGGTCAGGTGTGAATATAGATGGTCAGGTGTGAGTATAGATGGTCAGGTGTGAATATAGATGGTCAGGTGTGAATATAGATGGTCAGGCGTGAGTATAGATGGTCAGGTGTGAATATAGATGGTCAGGTGTGAATATAGATGGTCAGGTGTGAGTATAGATGGTCAGGTGTGAGTATAGATGGTCAGGTTGAATATAGATGGTCAGGTGTGAGTATTGATGGTCAGGTGTGAATATAGATGGTCAGGTATGAATACAGACGGTCAGGTGTGACTATAGATGGTCAGGGGTGAGTATAGATGGTCAGGTGTGAATATAGATGGCCAGGGGTGAATATAGATGGTCAGGTATGAATATAGATGGTCAGGTGTGAATATAGATGGTCAGGTGTGAATACAGATGGTCAGGTGTGAATATAGATGTTCAGGTGTGAATATAGATGGTCAGGAGTGAATATAGATGGTCAGGGGTGAGTATAAATGGTCAGGTGTGCGTATAGATGGTCAGGTGTGAGTATAGATGGTCAGGTGTGAATACAGAAGGTCAGGTGTGAGTATAGATGGTCAGGTGTGAATATAGATGTTCAGGTGTGAGTATAGATGGTCAGGTGTGAATACAGATGGTCAGGTGTGAGTATAGATGGTCAGGTGTGAGTACAGATGGTCAGGTGTGAGTATAGATGGTAAGGTGTGAATACAGAAGGTCAGGTGTGAATATAGATGGTCAGGTGTGAATATAGATGTTCAGGTGTGAGTATAGATGGTCAGGTGTGAATACAGATGGTCAGGTGTGAATATAGATGGTCAGCTGAGAGTATAGATGGTCAGGTGTGAATACAGATGGTCAGGTGTGAGTATAGATGGTCAGGTGTGAATACAGATGGTCAGGTGTGAATATAGATGGTCAGGTGTGAGTATAGATGGTCAGGTGTGAATACAGATGGTCAGGTGTGAATATAGATGGTCAGGTGTGAATATAGATGGTCAGGTGTGAGTATAGATGGTCAGGTGTGAGTATAGATGGTCAGGTGTGAATACAGATGGTCAGGTGTGAATATAGATGGTCAGGTGTGAGTATAGATGGTCAGGTGTGAATACAGATGGTCAGGTGTGAATATAGATGGTCAGGTGTGAATATAGATGGTCAGGTGTGAGTATAGATGGTCAGGTGTGAATACAGATGGTCAGGTGTGAATATAGATGGTCAGGTGTGAGTATAGATGGTCAGGTCTGAATACAGATGGTCAGGTGTGAATATAGATGGTCAGGTGTGAATATAGATGGTCAGGTGTGAGTATAGATGGTCAGGTGTGAGTATAGATGGTCAGGTGTGAATACAGATGGTTAGGTGTGAGTATAGATGGTCAGGTGTGAATGTAGATGGTCAGGTGTGAGTTTTGATGGTCAGATGTGAGTATAGATGGTCAGGTGTGAATATAGATGGTCAGCTGTGAGTATAGATGGTCAGGTGTGAATATAGATGATCAGGTGTGAGTATAGATGGTCAGGTGTGAATATAGATGGTCCGGTGTGAATATAGATTGTCAGGTGTGAATATAGATGGTCAGGTGAAGTATAGATGGTCAGGTGTGAATATAGATGGTCAGGTGTGAATATAGATGGTCAGGTGAAGTATAGATGGTCAGATGTGAATATAGATGGTCAGGTGTGAGTATAGATGGTCAGGTGTGAGTATAGATGGTCAGGTGTGAATATAGATGGTCCGGTGTGAGTATAGATGGTCAGGTGTGAATTTAGATGGTCAGGTGTGAATATTGATGGTCAGGAGTGAGAATAGATGGTCAGGTGGGAGTATAGATGGTCAGGTGTGAGTATAGATGGTCAGGTGTGAATATAGATGGTCAGGAGTGAATATAGATGGTCAGGTGTGAGTATAGATGGTCAGGTGTGAGTATAGATGGTCCGGTGTGAATATAGATGGTCAAGTGTGAATATAGATGGCCAGGGGTGAATATAGATGGTCAGGTGTGAGTATAGATGGTCAGGTGTGAGTATAGATGGTCAAGTGTGAGTATAGATGGTCAGGGGTGAATATAGATGGTCAGGTGTGAATATAGATGGTCAGGTGTGAGTATAGATGGTCAGGTGTGAGAATAGATGGTCAGGTGTGAATATAGATGGTCAGGTGTGAATATAGATGGTCAGGGGTGAATATAGATGGTCAGGTGTGAATATAGATGGTCAGGTGTGAATATAGATGGCCAGGGGTGAATATAGATGGTCATGTGTGAGTATAGATGGCCAGGGGTGAATATAGACGGTCAGCTGTGAATATAGATGGTCAGGTGTGAGTATAGATGGCCAGAGGTGAATATAGATGGTCAGGTGTGAATATAGATGGTCAGGTGTGAGTATAGATGGTCAGGTGTGAATATAGATGGTCAGGTGTGAATATAGATGGTCGGGTGTGAATATAGTTGGTCAGGTGTGAGTATAGATGGTCAGGTGTGAGTATAGATGGTCACGTGTGAGTATAGATGGTCAGAGGTGAACATAGATGGTCAGGGGTGAATATGGATGTTCCAGTGTGAATATAGATGGTCAGGTGTGAGTATAGATGGTCAGGGGTGAACATACATGGTCAGGTGTGAATATAGATGGTCAGGTATGAATATAGATGGTCAGGTGTGAGTTTAGATGGTCTGGTGTGAGTGTAGATGGTCATGGGTGAATATAGATGGTCAGGGGTGAATATGGATGTTCAGGTGTGAATATAGATGGTCAGATGTGAGTATAGATGGTCAGGGGTGAATATAGATAGTCAGGACTGAGTATAGATGGTCAGGCGTGAGTATAGATGGTCACGTGGGAATATACATGGTCAGGTGTGAATATAGATGGTCAGGTGTGAATATAGATGTTCAGGAGTGAATATAGATGGTCAGGTGTGAGTATAGATGGTCAGGTGTGAATATAGATGGTCAGGTGTGAATATAGATGGTCAGTTGTGAGTATAGATGGTCAGGTGTGACTACAGATGGTCAGGGGTGAATATAGATGGTCAGGTGTGAGTATAGATGGTCAGGTGTGAATGTAGATGGTCAGGTGTGAGTATAGATGGTCAGGGGTGAGTACAGATGGTCAGGTGTGAATATAGATGGTCAGGTGTGAGTATAGATGGTCAGGTGTGAATATAGATGGTCAGGGGTGAATATTGATGGTCAGGTGTGAATGTAGATGGTCAGGTGTTAATATAGATGGTCAGGTGTGAGTATAGATGGTCAGGTGTGAATATAGATGGTCAGGTGTGAATATAGATGGTCAGGTGTGAGTATAGATGGTCAGGTGTGAATATAGATGGTCCAGTGTGAGTACAGATGCTCAGGTGTGACTACAGATGGTCAGGGGTGAATATAGATGGTCAGGTGTGAGTATAGATGGTCCGGTGTGAGTATAGATGGTCAGGTGTGAGTATAGATGGTCAGGGGTGAGTACAGATGGTCAGGTGTGAATATAGATGGTCAGGTGTGAGTATAGATGGTCAGGTGTGAATATAGATGGCCAGGTGTGAATATATATGGTCAGGTGTGTATATCGATGTTCAGGGGTGAATATATATGGTCAGGTGTGAATATAGATGGTCAGGTGTGAATATAGATGGTCAGGTGTGAGTATAGATGGTCAGGTGTGAATATAGATGGTCAGGTGTGAGTATAGATGGTCAGGTGTGAATATAGATGGTCAGGTCTGACTATAGATGGTCAGGGGTGAATATAGATGGTCAGGTGTGAGTATAGATGGTCAGGTGTGAATATAGATGGTCAGGTGTGAGTATAGATTGTCAGGTGTGAATATAGATGGTCAGGTGCGAGTATAGATGGTCAGTTGTGAAGAGAGATGGTCCGGTGTGAGTATAGATGGTCAGGTGTGAATATAGATGGTCAGGAGTGAATATAGATGGTCAGGTGTGAATATAGATGGTCAGGGGTGAATATAGATGGTCAGGTGTGAGTATAGATGGTCAGGTGTGAATCTAGATGGTCAGGTGTGAATATACATGGTCAGGTGTAAATATAGATGGTCAGGTGCGAGTATAGATGGTCAGGTGTGAGTATAGATGGTCAGGTGCGAGTATAGATGGTCAGGGGTGAATATAGATGGTCAGGTGTGAGTACAGATGCTCAGGTGTGACTACAGATGGTCCGGGGTGAATATAGATGGTCAGGCGTGAATATAGATGGTCAGGGATGAATATAGATGGTCAGGTGTGAATATAGATGGTCAGGGATGAATATAGATGGTCAGGTGTGAGTATAGATGGTCAGGTGTGAATATAGATGGTCAGGTGTGAATACAGATGGTCAGGTGTGAATATAGATGGTCAGGTGTGAGTATAGATGGTCGGGTGTGAATATGGATGGTCAGGTGAGAATATAGACGGTCAGGTGTGAATATAGATGGTCAGGTGTGAGTATAGATGGTCAGGTGTGAGTATAGATGGTCACGTGTGAGTATAGATGGTCGGGTGTGAATATAGTTGGTCAGGTGCGAGTATAGATGGTCAGGTGTGAGTATAGATGGTCACTTCTGAGTATAGATGGTCAGAGGTGAATATAGATGGTCAGGGGTGAATATGGATGTTCCCGTGTGAATATAGATGGTCAGGTGTGAATATAGATGGTCAGGTGTGAGTACAGATGGTCAGGTGTGAATATAGATGGTCAGGTGTGAGTATAGATGGTCGGGTGTGAATATAGTTGGTCAGGTGTGAGTATAGATGGTCAGGTGTGAGTATAGATGGTCACGTGTGAGTATAGATGGTCAGAGGTGAACATAGATGGTCAGGGGTGAATATGGATGTTCCAGTCTGAATATAGATGGTCAGGTGTGAGTATAGATGGTCAGGGGTGAACATACATGGTCAGGTGTGAATATAGATCGTCAGGTATGAATATAGATGGTCAGGTGTGAGTTTAGATGGTCTGGTGTGAGTGTAGATGGTCATGGGTGAATATAGATGGTCAGGGGTGAATATGGATGTTCAGGTGTGAATATAGAAGGTCAGATGTGAGTATAGATGGTCAGGGGTGAATATAGATAGTCAGGTCTGAGTATAGATGGTCAGGCGTGAGTATAGATGGTCACGTGGGAATATACATGGTCAGGTGTGAATATAGATGGTCAGGTGTGAATATAGATGTTCAGGAGTGAATATAGATGGTCAGGTGTGAGTATAGATGGTCAGGTGTGAATATAGATGGTCAGGTGTGAATATAGATGGTCAGTTGTGAGTATAGATGGTCAGGTGTGAATACAGTTGGTCAGGTGTGAGTATAGATGGTCAGGTGTGAATATAGATGGTCAGGGGTGAATATTGATGGTCAGGGGTGAATGTAGATGGTCAGGTGTTAATATAGATGGTCAGGTGTGAGTATAGATGGTCAGGTGTGAATATAGATGGTCAGGTGTGAGTATAGATGGTCAGGTGTGAATATAGATGGTCCAGTGTGAGTACAGATGCTCAGGTGTGACTACAGATGGTCAGGGGTGAATATAGATGGTCAGGTGTGAGTATAGATGGTCAGGTGTGAATGTAGATGGTCAGGTGTGAATATAGATGGTCAGGGGTGAGTACAGATGGTCAGGTGTGAATATAGATGGTCAGGTGTGAGTATAGATGGTCAGGTGTGAGTATAGATGCTCAGGTGTGAATATAGATGGTCAGGTATGAATATAGATGGTCTGGTGTGATTATAGATGGTCAGGTGTGAATATAGATGGTCAGGTGTGAGTATAGATGGTCAGGTGTGAGTATAGATGGTCAGGTGTGAATATAGATGGTCAGGTGTGAGTATAGATGGTCAGGTGTGTATATAGATGGCCAGGTGTGATTATATATGGTCAGGTGTGTATATCGATGTTCAGGGGTGAATATATATGGTCAGGTGTGAATATAGATGGTCAGGTGTGAATATAGATGGTCAGGTGTGAGTATAGATGGTCAGGTGTGAATATAGATGGTCAGGTGTGAGTATAGATGGTCAGGTGAGAATATAGATGGTCAGGTGTGACTATAGATGGTCAGGGGTGAATATAGATGGTCAGGTGTGAGTATAGATGGTCAGGTGTGAATATAGATGGTCAGGTGTGAGTATAGATTGTCAGGTGTGAATATAGACGGTCAGGTGCGAGTATAGATGGTCAGTTGTGAAGAGAGATGGTCCGGTGTGAGTATAGATGCTCAGGTGTGAATATAGATGGTCAGGTGTGAATATAGATGGTCAGGTGTGAATACAGATGTTCAGGTGTGACTATAGATGGTCAGGGGTGAATATAGATGGTCAGGTGTGCGTATAGATGGTCAGGTGTGAATACAGATGGTCAGGTGTGAATATAGATGGTCAGGTGTGAATATAGATGGTCAGGTGTGAATATAGATGGTCAGGGGTGAATATTGATGGTCAGGGGTGAATGTAGATGGTCAGGTGTTAATATAGATGGTCAGGTGTGAGTATAGATGGTCAGGTGTGAATATAGATGGTCAGGTGTGAATATAGATGGTCAGGTGTGAGTATAGATGGTCAGGTGTGAATATAGATGGTCCAGTGTGAGTACAGATGCTCAGGTGTGACTACAGATGGTCAGGGGTGAATATAGATGGTCAGGTGTGAATATAGATGGTCAGGTGTGAATGTAGATGGTCAGGTGTGAATATAGATGGTCAGGGGTGAGTACAGATGGTCAGGTGTGAATATAGATGGTCAGGTGTGAGTATAGATGGTCAGGTGTGAGTATAGATGCTCAGGTGTGAATATAGATGGTCAGGTATGAATATAGATGGTCTGGTGTGATTATAGATGGTCAGGTGTGAATATAGATGGTCAGGTGTGAATATAGATGGTCAGGTGTGAGTATAGATGGTCAGGTGTGAGTATAGATGGTCAGGTGTGAATATAGATGGTCAGGTGTGAGTATAGATGGTCAGGTGTGAATATAGATGGCCAGGTGTGATTATATATGGTCAGGTGTGTATATCGATGTTCAGGGGTGAATATATATGGTCAGGTGTGAATATAGATGGTCAGGTGTGAATATAGATGGTCAGGTGTGAGTATAGATGGTCAGGTGTGAATATAGATGGTCAGGTGTGAGTATAGATGGTCAGGTGTGAATATAGATGGTCAGGTGTGACTATAGATGGTCAGGGGTGAATAGAGATGGTCAGGTGTGAGTATAGATGGTCAGGTGTGAATATAGATGGTCAGGTGTGAGTATAGATTGTCAGGTGTGAATATAGATGGTCAGGTGCGAGTATAGATGGTCAGTTATGAAGAGAGATGGTCCGGTGTGAGTATAGATGGTCAGGTGTGAATATAGATGGTCAGGTGTGAATATAGATGGTCAGGTGTGAATACAGATGGTCAGGTGTGACTATAGATGGTCAGGGGTGAATATAGATGGTCAGGTGTGCGTATAGATGGTCAGGTGTGAATACAGATGGTCAGGTGTGAATATAGATGGTCAGGTGTGAATATAGATGGTCAGGTGTGAGTATAGATGGTCAGGTGTGACTATAGATGGTCAGGGGTGAATATAGATGGTCAGGTGTGAGTATAGATGGTCAGGTGTGAATCTAGATGGTCAGGTGTGAATATAGATGGTCAGGTGTAAATATAGATGGTCAGGTGCGAGTATAGATGGTCAGGTGTGAATGTAGATGGTCAGGTGTGAATATAGATGGTCAGGGGTGAGTACAGATGGTCAGGTGTGAATATAGATGGTCAGGTGTGAGTATAGATGGTCAGGTGTGAGTATAGATGCTCAGGTGTGAATATAGATGGTCAGGTATGAATATAGATGGTCTGGTGTGATTATAGATGGTCAGGTGTGAATATAGATGGTCAGGTGTGAATATAGATGGTCAGGTGTGAGTATAGATGGTCAGGTGTGAGTATAGATGGTCAGGTGTGAATATAGATGGTCAGGTGTGAGTATAGATGGTCAGGTGTGTATATAGATGGCCAGGTGTGATTATATATGGTCAGGTGTGTATATCGATGTTCAGGGGTGAATATATATGGTCAGGTGTGAATATAGATGGTCAGGTGTGAATATAGATGGTCAGGTGTGAGTATAGATGGTCAGGTGTGAATATAGATGGTCAGGTGTGAGTATAGATGGTCAGGTGAGAATATAGATGGTCAGGTGTGACTATAGATGGTCCGGTGTGAATATAGATGGTCAGGTGTGAGTATAGATGGTCAGGTGTGAATATAGATGGTCAGGTGTGAGTATAGATTGTCAGGTGTGAATATAGATGGTCAGGTGCGAGTATAGATGGTCAGTTGTGAAGAGAGATGGTCCGGTGTGAGTATAGATGCTCAGGTGTGAATATAGATGGTCAGGTGTGAATATAGATGGTCAGGTGTGAATACAGATGGTCAGGTGTGACTATAGATGGTCAGGGGTGAATATAGATGGTCAGGTGTGCGTATAGATGGTCAGGTGTGAATACAGATGGTCAGGTGTGAATATAGATGGTCAGGTGTGAATATAGATGGTCAGGTGTGAATATAGATGGTCAGGGGTGAATATTGATGGTCAGGGGTGAATGTAGATGGTCAGGTGTTAATATAGATGGTCAGGTGTGAGTATAGATGGTCAGGTGTGAATATAGATGGTCAGGTGTGAATATAGATGGTCAGGTGTGAGTATAGATGGTCAGGTGTGAATATAGATGGTCCAGTGTGAGTACAGATGCTCAGGTGTGACTACAGATGGTCAGGGGTGAATATAGATGGTCAGGTGTGAATATAGATGGTCAGGTGTGAATGTAGATGGTCAGGTGTGAATATAGACGGTCAGGGGTGAGTACAGATGGTCAGGTGTGAATATAGATTGTCAGGTGTGAGTATAGATGGTCGGGTGTGAATATAGTTGGTCAGCTGTGAGTATAGATGGTCAGGTGTGAGTATAGATGGTCACGTGTGAGTATAGATGGTCAGAGGTGAACATAGATGGTCAGGGGTGAATATGGATGTTCCAGTGTGAATATAGATGGTCAGGTGTGAGTATAGATGGTCAGGGGTGAATATACATGGTCAGGTGTGAATATAGATGGACAGGTATGAATATAGATGGTCAGGTGTGAGTATAGATGGTCTGGTGTGAGTGTAGATGGTCATGGGTGAATATAGATGGTCAGGGGTGAATATGGATGTTCAGGTGTGAATATAGATGGTCAGATGTGAGTATAGATGGTCAGGGGTGAATATAGATAGTCAGGTCTGAGTATAGATGGTCAGGCGTGAGTATAGATGGTCACGTGGGAATATAGATGGTCAGGTGTGAATATAGATGGTCAGGTGTGAATATAGATGTTCAGGAGTGAATATAGATGGTCAGGTGTGAGTATAGATGGTCAGTTGTGAATATAGATGGTCCGGTGTGAGTACAGATGCTCAGGTGTGACTACAGATGGTCAGGGGTGAATATAGATGGTCAGGTGTGAGTATAGATGGTCAGGTGTGAATGTAGATGGTCAGGTGTGAGTATAGATGGTCAGGTGTGAGTATAGATGGTCAGGTGTGAATATAGATGGTCAGGTGTGAATATAGATGGTCAGGTGTGAGTATAGATGGTCAGGCGTGAGTATAGATGGTCACGTGGGAATATAGATGGTCAGGTGTGAATATAGATGGTCAGGTGTGAATATAGATGTTCAGGAGTGAATATAGATGGTCAGGTGTGAGTATAGATGGTCAGTTGTGAATATAGATGGTCCGGTGTGAGTACAGATGCTCAGGTGTGACTACAGATGGTCAGGGGTGAATATAGATGGTCAGGTGTGAGTATAGATGGTCAGGTGTGAATGTAGATGGTCAGGTGTGAGTATAGATGGTCAGGTGTGAGTATAGATGGTCAGGTGTGAATATAGATGGTCAGGTGTGAATATAGATGGTCAGGTGTGAGTATAGATGGTCAGGCGTGAGTATAGATGGTCGCGTGGGAATATAGATGGTCAGGTGTGAATATAGATGGTCAGGTGTGAATATAGATGTTCAGGAGTGAATATAGATGGTCAGGTGTGAGTATAGATGGTCAGTTGTGAATATAGATGGTCCGGTGTGAGTACAGATGCTCAGGTGTGACTACAGATGGTCAGGGGTGAATATAGATGGTCAGGTGTGAGTATAGATGGTCAGGTGTGAATGTAGATGGTCAGGTGTGAGTATAGATGGTCAGGGGTGAGTACAGATGGTCAGGTGTGAATATAGATGGTCAGGTGTGAGTATAGATGGTCAGGTGTGAGTATAGATGCTCAGGTGTGAATATAGATGGTCAGGTATGAATATAGATGGTCTGGTGTGATTATAGATGGTCAGGTGTGAATATAGATGGTCAGGTGTGAATATAGATGGTCAGGTGTGAGTATAGATGGTCAGGTGTGAGTATAGATGGTCAGGTGTGAATATAGATGGTCAGGTGTGAGTATAGATGGTCAGGTGTGAATATAGATGGCCAGGTGTGAATATATATGGTCAGGTGTGTATATCGATGTTCAGGGGTGAATATATATGGTCAGGTGTGAATATAGATGGTCAGGTGTGAATATAGATGGTCAGGTGTGAGTATAGATGGTCAGGTGTGAATATAGATGGTCAGGTGTGAGTATAGATGGTCAGGTGTGAATATAGATGGTCAGGTGTGACTATAGATTGTCAGGGGTGAATATAGATGGTCAGGTGTGAGTATAGATGGTCAGGTGTGAATATAGATGGTCAGGTGTGAGTATAGATTGTCAGGTGTGAATATAGATGGTCAGGTGCGAGTATAGATGGTCAGTTGTGAAGAGAGATGGTCCGGTGTGAGTATAGATGGTCAGGTGTGAATATAGAAGGTCAGGTTTGAATATAGATGGTCAGGTGTGAATACAGATGGTGAGGTGTGACTATAGATGGTCAGGGGTGAATATAGATGGTCAGGTGTGTGTATAGATGGTCAGGTGTGAATACAGATGGTCAGGTGTGAATATAGATGGTCAGGTGTGAATATAGATGGTCAGGTGTGAGTATAGATGGTCAGGTGTGACTATAGATGGTCAGGGGTGAATATAGATGGTCAGGTGTGAGTATAGATGGTCAGGTGTGAATCTAGATGGTCAGGTGTGAATATAGATGGTCAGGTGTAAATATAGATGGTCAGGTGTGAGTATAGATGGTCAGGTGTGAGTATAGATGGTCAGGTGCGAGTATAGATGGTCAGGGGTGAATATAGATGGTCAGGTGTGAGTATAGATGGTCAGGTGTGAATATAGATGGTCAGGTGTGAATATAGATGGTCAGTTGTGAGCATAGATGTTCAGGTGTGACTATAGATGGTCAGGTGTGAGTATCGATTGTCAGGTGTTAATATAGATGGTCAGGTGTGAATATAGATGGTCAGGTGTGAATATAGATGGTCAGCTGTGATTATAGATGGTCAGGTGTGAATATAGATGGTCAGGTGTGAATATAGATGGTCAGTTGTGAGCATAGATGTTCAGGTGTGACTATAGATGGTCAGGTGTGAGTATCGATTGTCAGGTGTTAATATAGATGGTCAGGTGTGAATATAGATGGTCAGGTGTGAATATAGATGGTCAGCTGGGATTATAGATGGTCAGGTGTGAATATAGATGGTAAGGGGTGAATATAGATGGTCAGGTGTGATTATAGATGGTCAGGTGTGAGTATAGATGGTCAGGTGTGAGTATAGATGGTCAGGTGTGAATATAGATGGTCAGGTGTGACTATAGATGGTCAGGGGTGAATATAGATGGTCAGGTGTGAGTATAGATGGTCAGGTGTGAATATAGATGGTCAGGTGTGAGTATAGATTGTCAGGTGTGAATATAGATGGTCAGGTGCGAGTATAGACGGTCAGTTGTGAAGAGAGATGGTCCGGTGTGAGTATAGATGGTCAGGTGTGAATATAGATGGTCAGGAGTGAATATAGATGGTCAGGTGTGAATATAGATGGTCAGGTGTGAGTATAGATGGTCAGGTGTGAATCTAGATGGTCAGGTGTGAGTATAGATGGTCAGGTGTAAATATAGATGGTCAGGTGCGAGTATAGATGGTCAGGTGTGAGTATAGATGGTCAGGTGCGAGTATAGATGGTCAGGGGTGAATATAGATGGTCAGGTGTGAGTATAGATTGTCAGGTGTGAATATAGATGGTCAGGTGTGAATATAGATGGTCAGGGATGAATATAGATGGTCAGGTGTGAATATAGATGGTCAGTTGTGAATTAGGATGGTCAGGGATGAATATAGATGGTCAGGTGTGAATATAGATGGTCAGGGATGAATATAGATGGTCAGGTATGAATATAGGTGGTCAGGTGTGAGTATAGGTGGTCAGGTGTGAATATAGATGGTCAGGTGTGAATCCAGATGGTCAGGTGTGAATATAGATGTTCAGGTGTGAATATAGATGGTCAGGTGTGAATATAGATGTTCAGGTGTGAGTATAGATGGTCAGGTGTGAATACAGAAGGTCAGGTGTGAATATAGATGGTCAGGTGTGAATATACATGGTCAGGTGTGAGGACAGATGGTCAGGTGTGAGTATAGATGGTAAGGTGTGAATACAGAAGGTCAGGTGTGAATATAGATGGTCAGGTGTGAATATAGATGGTCAGGTGTGAGTATAGATGGACAGGTATGAATACAGATGGTCAGGTGTGAGTATAGATGGTCAGGTGTGAATGTAGATGGTCAGGTGTGAGTTTTGATGGTCAGATGTGAGTATAGATGGTCAGGTGTGAATATAGATGGTCAGGTGTGATTATAGATGGTCAGAGGTGAATATAGATGGTCAGGTGTGAGTTTTGATCGTCAGATGTGAGTATAGATGGTCAGGTGTGAATATAGATGGTCAGGTGTGAATATAGATGGTCCGGTGTGAATATAGATGGTCAGGTGTGAGTATAGATGGTCAGGTGTGAGTATAGATGGTGAGGTATGAGTATGGATGGTCAGGTGTGAATATGGATGGTCACGTGTGAGTATAAATGGTCAGGGGTGAATATAGATGGTCAGGTGTGAGTATAGATTGTCAGTAGTGAATATAGATGGTCAGGTGTGAGTATAGATGGTCAGGTGTGAATATAGATGGTCAGGTGTGAGTATAGATGGTCAGGTGTGAATATAGATGGTCAGGTGTGAGTATAGATGGTCAGGTGTGAGTATTGATGGTCAAGTGTGAGTATAGATGGTCAGGTGTGAGTATAGATGGTCAGTTGTGAGTATAGATGGTCAGGTGTGAGTATAGATTGTCAGTTGTGGGTTTAGATGGTCAGGTGTGAGTATAGATGGTCAGTTGTGAATATAGATGGTCCGGTGTGAGTATAGATGGTCAGGTGTCAGTATAGATGGTCAGGTGTGAGTATAGATGGTCACGTGTGAATATAGGTGGTCAGGTGTGAATATAGATGGTGAGGTGTGAGTATAGATGGTCAGGTGTTGGTATAGATGGTCAGGTGTGAATACAGATGGTCAGGTGTGAATATAGATGGTCAGGTGTGAGTATAGATGGTCAGGTGTGAATATAGATGGTCAGGTGTGAGTATAGATGGTCAGGTGTTAATATAGACGGTCAGGTGTGAGTATAGATGGTCAGGTGTGAATATAGATGGTCAGGTGTGTGTATAGATGGTCAAGTGTGACTATAGATGGTGAGGTGTGAGTATAGATGGTCAGGTGTGAATATAGATGGTCAGGTGTGAATATAGATGGTCAGGTGTGAGTATAGATGGTCAGGTGTGAATATAGATGGTCAGGTGTGAATGTAGATGGTCAGTTGTGAGCATAGATGTTCAGGTGTGACTATAGATGGTCAGGTGTGAGTATAGATGGTCAGGTGTGAATATAGATGGTCAGGTGTGAATATAGATGGTCAGTTGTGAGCATAGATGTTCAGGTGTGACTATAGATGGTCAGGTGTGAGTATCGATTGTCAGGTGTTAATATAGATGGTCAGGTGTGAATATAGATGGTCAGGTGTGAATATAGATGGTCAGCTGTGATTATAGATGGTCAGGTGTGAATATAGATGGTAAGGGGTGAATATAGATGGTCAGGTGTGATTATAGATGGTCAGGTGTGAGTATAGATGGTCAGGTGTGAGTATAGATGGTCAGGTGTGAATATAGATGGTCAGGTGTGAGTATAGATGGTCAGGTGTGAGTATAGATGGTTGGGTGTGAATATAGATGGTCAGGTGTGAGTATAGGTGACCGGAATTGCGAGTTTCTGTCCTGTTTGTAACTGAAACTCACGATGTATAAATACTGGCCTCTATTTGTGTTCCAGGAGCAGTCTGGCAGACCTTGTTTGGAACCCGTTTCTCCCACATGTCTGGGTTAAAACCCAGAGCTTTGAAATAAAAACCCGCTGTATTTTGACTCACGAACAGTCTCAGAGGTAAATTTTATCAATATTCTCAGTTATTCACATTGCTTATCTATAAATTCTCTCCGACTGTCATTTTATCGATCCTGATATCTATTTACAAATTGGAATGATCCCACATTGTTAGTGATGTCGCTCTCAGTCTCTTCCTGGGGAATCTCACCCATACCAGGCTGTTGGTTTGGATAAAGTTTTAGCCCAGCCCGTCTCTCTATCGCTGGCCAGACTCCCCATCAACTGAGGACCGTGTCTGTCTGGTGGTTAATACAGCAAAAGGTCCTTTTCCCACCTGACACAGAATCGTTCCTTATTAGTTTCACCGTAGCCCAGTCTCCTGGTGTCGGCAGTTTGGGAGGATTCCCTTTCTGCCAAGCTTATCCCATCACTGTTGATGTTGTTTGGGAGAATGTTCACTCAGTCCCTCAAACTCTGCCTCTCTGTCTCCCACTCACTCTCCTCCTCCCGTTTGCCCGACCACTCACTGGTTGGAAAGGTGTTAACCCCATATTGCCCTGGAAAGAGTGGCTCTCTGTTGTCCTGCAGGAAAAACTGGACCCGATCGCTTCCTCCATCCAACACGGTGTTGGCTCAGCTGTTCTTCTGTTCATCCGTTCCCCCAATCCTGAACTCTGTGGGTGGTGAAATCTCTGTCTGATCCCTAAAGACTTTCCTCAAACTCTCCCCCCTGTGCAGCCAGTTCTGAGTCTAACTGAAGAGGGATTCCCCGCCTGGATATTATCCCACTGGCCAATATCGTAGCCACGGTTTGAGATGGAAATGCATCGATCAGTAATCGCTAAACAGGAAGTTTTTCCCTTTTATTCCAGGGAACGATCCTGTGAAATCCATTTGCGAGCATTCCCGTGGACCCCCCTCAGCTGCTTTCCCACCTTGGTCACCGAATGTTGCCCTGGTTCCACTTGTGTAGACTGAATGTTACCCCCCCTGTCTCCATCATCTCTTCCACCACCAACAATTCTCCCTGAAACTGACCAAATGTGTCCTCTGCAGTGTGGCCGACTCCATCTGGAATAAGGTCTGTTGTGTTGCCTCTGGAGCTATTATTTTTCCTTTCCTTCCCCTAACGCTGTCTTGTCTCTTTTTACCCCCACCCCCAGCACCCCCAGCACCCCCTATCTTCTCCAATTCTGTCCTTCCTCATCTGAGGCCTGTCCCAGTCCCTGTTTTACACCAATATTTCTTCCCTCTTTGGCTGTTATCTGTGTCAGGGCCAACTCTTGTTTGAACAATTCTGTCAGTTTGGGGAGACCCAGTGAGTCTCCTCTGCACCCCCAGGATATCCTTTTCTCAAGTCAGGAGACCAAAACTGTCCACAGTAACTCCAGATGTGTCCTCCCCAGCACCTTATACATAACCTCGCTGCTTTTAAACTCCATCCCTCCAGCAACGAAGGACAAAATTCCAGTTTCCTTCTTCATCCCCTGCTGCAAACCAACTCCTTGAGATTCCTGCACAAGGACACCCAGATCCCTCTGCACAGCTGGGATTTTTTCCCATTGAAAGAATAGTCCATCTTGCTGTTGTTCCTGCCATTTCTTGAGATGACATGGAGTGAATCAAAGAGGCTGAGGACTGATATCTGGGTTGCTGGGGCCCACTGGAGGAGGCCAGGAGGCTCATCGGCTCAGCACTCTGGCTGAAGACTATTGTAGATGAGGTGGATTGGCCAGGCTAAATTCCCCTCAGTGTCCCAAGATGTGTACGAGCGGTGGATTGGCCATGATAAATGGCCCCTTAGCACCCAAAAATGTGTAGGTTTAGTAGATTGGCCATGCTAAATTGTTCCTTAGTGTCCCAAGATGTGTGGGTTCAGTTAATTGGCTATGCTAAATTACTCCTTCCTATTCCAAGGTGTGTAGATTAGGTGGATTGGCCATGCTAAATTGCCCCTTACTGCCCCAAATATGTAGGTTAGGTGGATTGGAAATGCTAATTTGCCACTTAGTGTCGCAAGATTTGTAGGTTAGGTGGATCCGCCAGACTAAATTGCCCCCTAATGTCCCAAGATGCATACGAGAGGTGGATTGGCCATGCTAAATTATCCCTTATTGCTAAATTCCCCTGAGTGTCCTAAGCTGTGTAGGTTAGGTGGATTGGCCATTCTAAATTGCACATTCGTGTCCCAAGATGTGTACAAGAGGTGGATTAGCCATGCTAAATTTCCCATGGGTGTTACAAGGATGTGTAGGAGACGTGGATTGGCCATGATAAGTGGCCCCTTAGTATCCCAAGATGTGTAGATTCGGTAGATTGGCCATTCTAAATTGTCCCTTACTGTCCCAGACTATTTACAAGAGGAGGATTGGCCATGCTAAATTGCCTTTTAGTGTACTGTTTAAAATCTCTGTTTAGTGTAGGGCACTGTTTAAAATCTCTGTTTAGTGTGGGGTACTGTTTAAAACCTCTGTTTAGTGTGGGGTACTGTTTAAAATCTCTGTTTAGTATAGGGCACTGTTTAAAATCTCTGTTTAGTGTGGGGTACTGTTTAAAATCTCTGTTTAGTGTAGGGCACTGTTTAAAATCTCTGTTTAGTATAGGGCACTGTTTAAAATCTCTGTTTAGTGTGGGGTACTGTTTAAAATCTCTGTTTAGTGTAGGGCACTGTTTAAAATCTCTGTTTAGTGTAGGGCACTGTTTAAAATCTCCGTTTAGTGCAGGGCACTGTGTAAAATCTCTGTTTAGTGTAGGGTACTGTTTAAAATCTCTGTTTAGTGTAGGGCACTGTTTAAAATCTCTGTTTAGTGTAGGGCACTGTTTAAAATCTCTGTTTAGTGTGGGGTACTGTTTAAAATCTCTGTTTAGTGTGGGGCACTGTTTAAAATCTCTGTTTAGTGTAGGGCACTGTTTAAAATCTCCGTTTAGTGCAGGGCACTGTGTAAAATCTCTGTTTAGTGTAGGGCACTGTTTAAAATCTCTGTTTAGTGTAGGGAACTGTTTAAAATCTCCATTTAGTGTAGGGTACTGTTTAAAATCTCTGTTTAGTGTAGGGTACTGTTTAAAATCTCCGTTTAGTGTAGGGTTCTGTTTATAATCTCTGTTTAGTGTAGGGCACTGTTTAAAATCTCTGTTTAGTGTAGGATACTGTTTAAAATCCCTGTTTAGTGTAGGGTACTGTTTAAAATCTCTGTTTAGTGTAGGGTACTGTTTAAAATCTCTGTTTAGTGTAGGGTACTGTTTAAAATCTCTGTTTAGTGTAGGGTACTGTTTAAAATCTCTGTTTAGTGTAGGGTACTGTTTAAAATCTCTGTTTAGTGTAGGGTACTGTTTAAAATCTCTGTTTAGTGTAGGACACTGTTTAAAATCTCTGTTTAGTGTAGGGCACTGTTTAAAATCTCTGTTTAGTGTAGGGCACTGTTTAGAATCTCTGTTTACTGTAGGGTACTGTTTAAAATCTCCGTTTAGTGTCGGGTTCTGTTTATAATCTCTGTTTAGTGTAGGGTACTGTTTAAAATCTCTGTTTAGTGTAGGGTACTGTTTAAAATCCTTGTTTAGTGTAGGGCACTGTTTAAAATCTCTGTTTAGTGTAGGGTACTGTTTAAAATCCTTGTTTAGTGTAGGGCACTGTTTAAAATCTCTGTTTAGTGTAGGGTACTGTTTAAAATCTCTGTTTAGTGTAGGGCACTGTTTAAAATCTCTGTTTAGTGTAGGGCACTGTTTAAAATCTCTGTTTAGTGTCGGGCACTGTTTAAAATCTCTATTTAGTGTAGGGTACTGTTTAAAATTTCTGTTAGGTGTAGGGTACTGTTTAAAATCTCTGTTTAGTGTAGGGCACTGTTTAAAATCTCTGTTTAGTGTAGGGTACTGTTTAAAATCTCTGTTTAGTGTAGGGCACTGTTTAAAATCTCTGTTTAGTGTAGGACACTGTTTAAAATCTCTGTTTAGTATCGGGCACTGTTTAAAACCTCTGTTTAGTGTAGGGCACTGTTTAAAATCTCTGTTTAGTGTAGGGCACTGTTTAAAATCTCAGTTTAGTGTAGGGTACTGTTTAAAATCTCCGTTTAGTGTAGGGTACTGTTTAAAATCTCTGTTTACTGTAGGGTACTGTTTAAAATCTCTGTTTAATGTAGGGTACTGTTTAAAATCTCCGTTTAGTGTAGGGCACTGTTTAAAATCTCTGTTTAGTGTAGGGCACTGTTTAAAATCTCTGTTTAGTGTAGGGTACTGTTTAAAATCTCTGTTTAGTGTAGGGCACTGTTTAAAATCTCTGTTTAGTGTAGGGCACTGTTTAAAATCTCAGTTTAGTGTAGGGTACTGTTTAAAATCTCTGTTTAGTGTAGGGCACTGTTTAAAATCTCTGTTTAGTGTAGGGCACTGTTTAAAATCTCCGTTTAGTGTAGGGCACTGTTTAAAATCTCTGTTTAGTGTAGGGCACTGTTTAAAATCTCCGTTTAGTGTAGGGCACTGTTTAAAATCTGAACCCAGTTCAGCTCCCGAACCCTGACCCCGACCCCGTGTTCATTTTAGGGTTAGGGTTAGGTTTAGGGTTCGAGTTCGGGTTCGTGTTAGGGTTAGTATTATGATTAGGGTTTGAGTTAGGGTTAAGGCTAGAGTTAGGGTTGGGGTTAGGGTTAGGGTTAGGATTAGACTTAAGGTTAGCGTTAGGATTCGGGTTCGAGTTAGGGTTAGGGATAGGGCTCGGATTAGACTTATGGTTCGGGTTAGGGTTAGAGTTAGGGTAAAGATTACAGTTAGGGTTAGCGTTAGAGTTAGCTTTAGCGTCAGCGATATTGTTAGCGTTACGAATAGGTTAAGGTTTGTGTTTGGGTTAGAGTTAGGGTTAGGTTAGGTTTCGGATCAGAGTTAGGGTTCGGGTTCGAGTTCAGGTTCAGATTACGGTTCGGGTTAGGGTGAGGGTTACGGTTAGGTTTAGGGTTACGTGTTTGGATTATGGTTAGGGTTCGCGTTAAGATTAGAGTTTCTGTTTTGATTATGATTAGAGTTAGGGCTAGTCTTCGTGTTAGTATTAGGTGTTAGTGTTAGAGATAGGTGTTTGGATTATGGTTAGGGTTAGGATTAGGATTTGGGTGAGGCTTAGGTGTTAGGGTTAGAGTTAGGGTTCGGGTTAGAGTTAGGTGTTAGGGTTAGCTTTTGGTGTTCAGGTTAGGGTTGGGGATTAGAGTGAGGGTTAGGGTTAGTTTTACTGTTATGGTTAGCGATTCGGGTTCGAATTAGTGTTAGGGGCTTGGATTAGGGTTAAGGTCAGGTTTAGGGTTAATGATAGCGTTCGGGATTAGCGTTAGGGTTTGGGTTCGGGTTAGGGTTATGGTTCGGATTAGGATTGGGTTTAGGGTTAGGGTTAGGGTTATGGTTGGGATTCGGTTTAGGGATATGTTTGGGGCCAGGTTTCGGGTATCGAGTTAATTGTAGGGTTAGGATTATGGTTAAGGTTTGGTGTTAGGGTTAAGGTTTGGTATTTGGGTTAAGGTTTGGTGTTAGGGTTAGGGTTAGGGTTAGGATTAGAATTTGGGATAGGTTTAGGTTTAGAGTTAGGGATAGGGTTCGGGTCAGGGTTAGGGTTACGGTTAGGATTAGAGTTTGGGATAGGTTTAGGTTTAGAGTTAGGGTTAGGGTTAGGATAACAGTTACAGTTAGAGTTAGGTTCGAGTTCGGGTTAGCGTTAGAGTTAGCGTTAGGGTTCGGGTTAGGTTAGGGTTAGCATTCGAGTGAGGGTTAGGATTAGAGTTAGGGTTAGGGATAGGGTTCGGGTTTGGGTTTGAGTTGGGGTTAGATTTCGGGTTAGAGTTGGGGTTAGGATTAGAGTTCAGGTTAGGGATAGGGTTCGGGTTTGGGTTAGAGTTGGGGTTAGGTTTCAGGTTAGGGTTGGGGTTAGGATTAGAGTTGGGGTTAGGGATAGGGTTCGGGTTTGGGTTAGAGTTGGGGTTAGATTTCGGGTTAGGGTTGGGGTTAGGATTAGAGTTTGGGATAGGGTTAGGATTAGAGTTAGGGATAGGCTTAGGGTTAGGGTTAGGATTACGTTTAGGGTTAGAGTTAGGGATCGGGTTAAGGTTAGGGATTGGTTTGGGGATACGGATAGGGTTAGGGATAGGGATAGGGTTAGGGTTAGGGCTAGATTCGGGTTCGCATTAGAGTTACGGTTAAGTGTAGGGTTAGGGTTAGAGTTACGGATAGGGTTAGTGTTACTGTTAGGGTTAGATTTAAGGTTTGGATTGGGATTAGAATTAGGGTTAGAGTTAGCCTTAGTGTTAGGATTGGGGTTAGGGTTTGAGTTTGGGTTAGGGTTTAGCTTCGGGTCAGAGTTAGGGTTAGGTTTAGGGCTAGGTTTAGGGTTAGGGTTAGATTTAGGTTTCGGGTTAGGGTTAGAGTTAGGTTTCGGGTTAGGGTTACTTTTAGGGTTAGGGTTTGTATTCGGATTAGGGTTTGGGTTCGGGTTAAGGTTAGAGTTCGGGTTAGGGTTAGGGTTAGGGTTAGAGTTAGGGTTAGGGTTAGGATTACAGTTAGGGTTCAAATAAGGTTAGGGTTAGGTTTAGCTTTAGAGTTCGCATTCGGGTTAAGGATAGGGATAGGGATAGGTTTCGGGTTCGGGATAGGGTTAGGGTTAGGGTTTGAGTTAGAGTTAGGGTTTGCATTAGAGTCAAGGTTAGGTTTAGGTTCAGTGTTAGAGTTACGGGTAAGGTTATGGTTAGAGTTTGGGTAAGGTTATGGTTAGAGTTTGGGTTAGGTTTATAATTAGAGTTAGTGTTCGGGTTTGGATTAGGTTTCGGGTTCGAGTTAGTCTTTGTGTTCGGATTAGGGTTTGAGTTTGAGTTCGGGTTAGGGTTAGGGTTAGGGTTCGAGTTAGGGTTAGGTTAAGGGCTCGGGTTAGCATTAGATTTAGTGTTAGGGCTCGGGTTAGGGCTAGTGCATGGGTTAGGGTTAGGGTTGGAGTTAGGGTTCGGATTAGAGTTATGGTTCGAGTTTTTGGATCGTGTTACGGTTACAGTTAGGTTGAGAGTTAGGGTTATGTTCGGGTTCGGGTTTGGGTTAGAGTTAAGGTGGGGGTTCGTGTTAGGGTCAGGTTTAGGGTTTAGGTGTTTGGATTATGGTTTGGTTTAGGGTTAGGATTAAAGTTAGGGTTAGGGTTAGGGTTAGGATTTGATATTTGGATTATTGTCAGGGTTAATGTTAGGGCTAGGGTTCGTGTTCGGGTTAGTTGTTAGGGTTAGGTGTTTGGATTATGGTGAGGGTTAGGGTTAGGATTAGAGTTAGGGTTCAGGTTCGGTGTGAGGGTTGGAGTTAGGGTTGAGGTTAGGGTTAGCGTTAGGTGTTAAGGTTCGGGTTAGGGATTAGGGTTAGGGTTAGTTTTACTGTTCTGGTTAGCGATTAGGGTTAGAGTTCGTGTTAGGGTCTTGGATTAGGGTTAAGGTTCAGTTTAGGGTTAATGATAGGGTTAGGGTTTCGCATTAGGGTGAGGGTTAGGGTTAGGGTTATTGTTGGGATTAGGGTTAGTGTTAGAGATATGGTTGGGGTTAGGGCTGGGGGTTAGAGTTAATGATAGGGTTAGGGTTAGGGTTATTGTTGGGATTAGGGTTAGTGTTAGAGATATGGTTGGGGTTAGGGCTGGGGGTTAGAGTTAATGATAGGGTTAGGGTTAGGGTTATTGTTGGGATTAGGGTTAGTGTTAGAGATATGGTTGGGGTTAGGGCTGGGGGTTAGAGTTAATGATAGGGTTAGGGTTAGGGTTATTGTTGGGATTAGGGTTAGTGTTAGAGATATGGTTGGGGTTAGGGTTGGGGGTTAGAGTTAATGATAGGGTTAGGGTTAGGGTTATTGTTGGGATTAGGGTTAGTGTTAGAGATATGGTTGGGGTTAGGGCTGGGGGTTAGAGTTAATGATAGGGTTAGGGTTAGGGTTATTGTTGGGATTAGGGTTAGTGTTAGAGATATGGTTGGGGTTAGGGCTGGGGGTTAGAGTTAATGATAGGGTTAGGGTTAGGGTTATTGTTGGGATTAGGGTTAGTGTTAGAGATATGGTTGGGGTTAGGGCTGGGGGTTAGAGTTAATGATAGGGTTAGGGTTAGGGTTATTGTTGGGATTAGGGTTAGTGTTAGAGATATGGTTGGGGTTAGGGCTGGGGGTTAGAGTCAATGATAGGGTTAGGGTTCGGGTTATTGTTGGGATTAGGGTTAGTGTTAGAGATATGGTTGGGGTTAGGGTTGGGGGTTAGAGTTAATGATAGGGTTAGGGTTCGGGTTATTGTTGGGATTAGGGTTAGTGTTAGAGATATGGTTGGGGTTAGGGCTGGGGGTTAGAGTTAATGATAGGGTTAGGGTTAGGGTTATTGTTGGGATTCGGGTTAGTGTTAGAGATATGGTTGGGGTTAGGGCTGGGGGTTAGAGTTAATGATAGGGTTAGGGTTCGGGTTATTGTTGGGATTAGGGTTAGTGTTAGAGACATGGTTGGGGTTAGGGCTGGGGGTTAGAGTTAATGATAGGGTTAGGGTTAGGGTTATTGTTGGGATTAGGGTTAGTGTTAGAGATATGGTTGGGGTTAGGGCTGGGGGTTAGAGTTAATGATAGGGTTAGGGTTAGGGTTATTGTTGGGATTAGGGTTAGTGTTAGAGATATGGTTGGGGTTAGGGCTGGGGATTAGAGTTAATGATAGGGTTTGGGTTAGGGTTATTGTTGGGATTAGGGTTAGTGTTAGAGATATGGTTGGGGTTAGGGCTGGGGGTTAGAGTTAATGATAGGGTTAGGGTTAGGGTTATTGTTGGGATTAGGGTTAGTGTTAGAGATATGGTTGGGGTTAGGGCTGGGGGTTAGAGTTAATGATAGGGTTAGGGTTAGGGTTATTGTTGGGATTAGGGTTAGTGTTAGAGATATGGTTGGGGTTAGGGCTGGGGGTTAGAGTTAATGATAGGGTTAGGGTTAGGGTTATTGTTGGGATTAGGGTTAGTGTTAGAGACATGGTTGGGGTTAGGGCTGGGGGTTAGAGTTAATGATAGGGTTAGGGTTAGGGTTATTGTTGGGATTAGGGTTAGTGTTAGAGATATGGTTGGGGTTAGGGCTGGGGGTTAGAGTTAATGATCGGGTTAGGGTTAGGGTTATTGTTGGGATTAGGGTTAGTGTTAGAGACATGGTTGGGGTTAGGGCTGGGGGTTAGAGTTAATGATAGGGTTAGGGTTAGGGTTATTGTTGGGATTAGGGTTAGTGTTAGAGATATGGTTGGGGTTAGGGCTGGGGGTTAGAGTTAATGATCGGGTTAGGGTTAGGGTTATTGTTGGGATTAGGGTTAGTGTTAGAGATATGGTTGGGGTTAGGGTTGGGGGTTAGAGTTAATGATAGGGTTAGGGTTAGGGTTATTGTTGGGATTAGGGTTAGTGTTAGAGATATGGTTGGGGTTAGGGCTGGGGGTTAGAGTTAATGAGCGGGTTAGGGTTAGGGTCAGGCATTCGGGTTAGGGTTTGGTGTTAGGGTTAGGGTTACGGTCTATGTTAGGGTTAGGTTTTGTTTTATGGTTAGTGTTAGCATTAGGGTTAGGGTTAGGCTTGGCATTAGGGTTACAGTTTGGTGTTCGGGTTTGGTGTTTGGGTTAGGGTTACGGTCTGGGTTAGGGTTAGGTGTAGGTTTTTGGTTGTTTTCGCGTTAGCGTTATGGTAAGGGTTTGGGTTCGGGTTCAGCATTAGGGTTAGGATTATGGTCTGGGTTCTGGTTCGGGTGAGGGTTAGGTTTCGGTTTATGGTTAGCGTTAGGGTTAGGGTTAGGCATTAGGGTTTGGGTTTGGTGTTAGGGTTACGTTCTGGGTTATGGTTAGGGTTAGTGTGAGGGTTAGGTTTAGGTTTATGGTTGGTGTTAGGGTTACGGTCTGTGTTATGGTTAGGGTTAGGGTAAGGTTTAGGTTTGTAGTTAGAGTTAGGGTTAGTGTTTGGGTTAGGGTTAGGCATTAGGGTTTGGGTTTTGTGCTCGGGTTCGGGTTACGGTCTGTGTTATGGATAAGGTTAGGTTTAGGTTTCTGGTTATTGTTAGCATTAGGGCTTGGGTTAGCTTTCGGGTTATGGATCGGCTTTAGGGTTAGGGTTTGCTGTTCGGGTTAGGGTTAGGTTTATGGTTAGTGTTAGCATGAGGGTTAGGGTTGGCATTCAAGTTAGGGTTTTGTGTTTGGGTTAGGCTTATGGTCTGGGTTAGGGTTCGGGTTAGCGTTAGGCTTATGATTAGTGTTAGCGTTAGGGCTCAGGTTAGGATTAGGGTTAGGCATTAGGCTTAGGGTTTGGTGTTTGCGTTACGGTCTGGGTTATGGTTAGGTTTAGGGTTATGATTAGTGTTAGCGTTATGGTTAGGGTCAGTGTTTGGGTTAGGGTTAGGCATTAGGGTTTGGTGTTGGGGTTATGGTTATGGTCTGGGTTCTGGTTAGGGATAGGGTTAGGGTTCGGGTTCGGGTTAGGGTTAGGGTTAGGGTTAGGGTTAGGGTTAGGGTTTGGCATTAGGGTTAGGGTTAGGGTTAGGGTTAGGGTTACGTTCTGTGTTAGGGTTACGTTCTGGGTTAGGGTTACGGTGTGGGTTAGGATTAGGTTTAGGTTTTGGTTTATAGTTAGTGTTAGCGTTAGGGTTAGGGTTAGACATTACGGTTAGGGTTTGGTGTTAGGGTTACAGTCTGGGTTATGGTTATGGTTAGATTAGGGTTCGGTTTATGTTTATAGTTAGTGTTATTGTTGGGGTTAGAGTTAGGGTTATGGTTAGGCATTAGGGTTAGGTTCTGGGTAATGGTTAGGGTTGAGTTTAGGCATAGGGGTTAGGGTTTAGGGTTAGCGTTCAGGTTAGGGTTAGGGTGACTGTTCGGCTCTGCGATTCTCTGTCTTGATGTCTCTGATTCTCTTTGACTTTCAGTCTCGGTATCTCTGAGGATTTTTGTCTCTGAGTGTCTGTGTCTCTCTGTCTCTGTGTGCGTGTGTCTCTGAGTCTCTTTGACTCTGTGTCTCTGTATCACTATTTCTCTGAGTCCCTGAGTGCCAGAGTCTCTGTGTCTCTGTTTCACTGAGTTTCTGATTCTCTATGTCCCTGAGTCGCTGTGTCTCTCTGTCTCGGTTCCTCTGTGTCTCTGAGTCTCTGAGTCTCAGAGTTTGTGTCCAGGTGTCTCTGTGTCTCAGACTCTCTGTCTCCCTGTGTCTCTGACCCTCGGTGTCTCTGAGTTTCTGTCTTTCTGTATCTGGGGGTCAGGGTTCAGGGCCTGTACTCAGGTCAAGGTTCAGGGTCAGGATTAGGGGCCTGTCCTCGGGGACAGGGTGCGGGGCCTGTTCTCAGGATCAGGGTTCGGGTTCAGGTTCAGTCCTGGGGGTCGGAGTCAAGGCCTGATTCCAAAGTCTGGGTTCATGGCCGGCCCTGAGGGTCAGGGTTCATTGCCTCTCATTGGGGTCAGGTTCAACGTTTGAGGCCTGTACTCGGGGTCAGGGTTCAGGGTTGGGGGGCTGTACTTGGGGTCAGGGTTCAGGGTTGGGGGACTGTACTCGGGGCCAGGGGTCAGGGTTCAGGGTTGGGGGACTGGACTTGGGGTCAGGGTTCGGGGTACAGGGTTCAGGGTTGGGGGACTGTACTTGGGTCAGGGTTCAGGGTTAGGGGACTGTACTTGGGGGTCAGGGTTCGGGGTTCAGGGTTGGGGCACTGTACTTGGGGTCAGGGATCGGGGATCAGGGCTGGGGGACTGTACTTGGGATCAGGTGTCAGGGTTCAGGGTTGGGGGACTGTACTTGGGGTCAGAGTTCAGGGTTCAGGGTTGGGAGACTGTACTTGGGGTCAGGGTTCAGGTTTGGGGGACTGTACTTGGGGTCAGGGTTCGGGTTTCAGGGTTGGGGACAGTACTTGGGGTCAGGGGTCAGGGTTCGGGGTTGGGGGACTGTACTTGGGGTCAGGGTTCGAGGTTCAGGGTTGGGGGACTGTACTTGGGGTCAGGCTTCAGGGTTCAGGGTTGGCGGACTGTACTTGGGGTCAGAGATCAGGGTTCAGGGTTGGGGGACTGTACATGGGGTCAGGGGTCATGGTTCAGGGTTGGGGGACTGTACTTGGGGTCAGGGGTCAGGGTTCAGGGTTGGAGGACTGTACTTGGGTCAGGGGTCACGGTTCAGGGTTGGGGTCTGAACTTGGGGTCAGGGTTCAAGGTTGGTGGACTGTACTTGGGGTCAGGGGTCAGCGTTCAGGGTTGGGGGACTGTACTTGGGGTCAGGGGTCAGGGTTCAGGGTTGGGGGACTGTACTTGGGGTCAGGGTTCAGGGTTGAGGGACTGTACTTGCGGTCAGGGGTCACGGTTCAGGGTTGGGAGACTGTACTTGGGGTCAGGGGTCAGGGTTCAGGGTTGGGGGATTATACTTGGGGTCAGGGGTCAGGGTTCAGGGTTGGGGGACTGTACTTGGGGTCAGGGGTCAGGGTTCAGGGTTGGAGGGCTGTACTTGGGGTCAGGGGTCACGGTTCAGGGTTGGGGGACTGTACTTGGGGTCAGGGGCCTGGGTTCAGGGTTGGAGGGCGGTACTTGGGGTCAGGGGTCACGGTTCAGGGTTGGGGGACTGTACTTGGGGTCAGGGGTCGGGGTTCAGTGTTGGGGGACTGTTCTTGGGGTCAGGGGTCAGCGTTCAGGGTTGGGGGACTGTACTTGGGGTCAGGGGTCACGGTTCAGGGTTGGGGGACTGTACTTGGGGTCAGAGGTCAGGGTTCAGGGTTGGAGGACAGTACTTGGGGTCAGGGGTCACGGTTCAGGGTTGAGGGACTGTACTTGGGGTCAGGGGTTACGGTTCAGGGTTGGGGGACTGTACTTGGGGTCAGGGGTCAGGGTTCAGGGTTGGGGGTCTGTACTTGGGATCAGGGGTCAGGGTTCAGGGTTGGGGGACTGTACTTGGGGTCAGGGTTCAGGGTTGGGGGACTGTACTTGGGGTCAGGGTTCTGGGTTCAGGGTTGGGGTCTGTACTTGGGGTCAGGGTTCAGGTTTGGGTGGCTGTACTTGGGGTCAGGGTTCAGGTTTGGGGGACTGTACTTGGGGACAGGGTTCAGGGTTGGGGGACTGTACTTGGGATCCGGGGTCAGGGTTCAGGGTTGGGGGACTACACTTGGGGACAGGGTTCAGGTTTGGGGGACTGTACTTGGGGTCAGGGGTCAGTGTTCAGGGTTGGGGTCTGTACTTGGTGTCAGGGGTGACGGTTCAGATTTGGGGGACTGTACTTGGGGTCAGGGGTCAGGGTTCAGGTTTGGGCTCCGTACTTGGGGTCAGGGTTCAGGGTTGGGGGACTGCACTTGGGGTCAGGGGACACGGTTCAGGGTTGTGGGGACTGTACTTGGGGTCAGGGGTCAGGGTTTAGGGTTGGAGGACTGCACTTGTGGTCAGGGGTCAGGGTTCAGGGTTGGGGGACTGTACTTGGGGTCAGGGGTCAGGGTTCAGGGTTGCGGGACTGTACTTGGGGTCAGGGTTCAGTGTTGGCGGACTGTACGTGGGGTCAGGGGTCAGGGATCATTGTTGGGGGACTGTTCTTGGGGTCAGGGGTCAGCGTTCTGGGTTGGGGGACAGTACTTGGGGTCAGGGGTCAGGGTTCAGGGTTGGAGGACAGTACTTGGGCTCAGGGGTCACAGTTCAGTGTTGAGGGACTGTACTTGGGGTCAGGGGTCACGGTTCAGGGTTGGGGGACTGTACTTGG
>NW_027650295.1:0-115591 GCF_965287045.1 Carcharhinus amblyrhynchos | reverse complement strand
CCCACCCCCCCCACCCCGCAACTCCCTCCCCACCCACCCCCCCACCCCCCCCACCCCGCAACTCCCTCCCCACCCCGCAACTCCCTCCCCACCCCGCAACTCCCTCCCCGCAACTCCCTCCCCACCCACCCACCCACCCCCCCCACCCGCAACTCCCTCCCCACCCACCCACCCACCCCCCCCACCCCGCAACTCCCTCCCCACCCACCCACCCACCCCCCCCCACCCCGCAACTCCCTCCCCACCCACCCACCCACCCCCCCCACCCCGCAACTCCCTCCCCACCCACCCACCCACCCCCCCCCACCCCGCAACTCCCTCCCCACCCACCCACCCACCCCCCCCCACCCCGCAACTCCCTCCCCACCCACCCACCCACCCCCCCCCACCCCGCAACTCCCTCCCCACCCACCCACCCACCCCCCCCCACCCCGCAACTCCCTCCCCACCCTGCAACTCCCTCCCCACCCACCCACCCATCCCCTCCACCCCCCTACCCCCCCCCCACCCACCCCACCCCGCAACTCCCTCCCCACCCACCCACCCACCCCACCCCGCAACTCCCTCCCCACCCACCCACCCACCCCACCCCGCAACTCCCTCCCCACCCACCCACCCACCCCACCCCGCAACTCCCTCCCCACCCACCCACCCACCCCACCCCGCAACTCCCTCCCCACCCACCCACCCACCCCACCCCGCAACTCCCTCCCCACCCACCCCGCAACTCCCTCCCCACCCACCCACCCACCCCCCCACCCCGCAACTCCCTCCCCACCCACCCACCCCCCCCCCACCCCGCAACTCCCTCCCCACCCACCCACCCACCCCCCCACCCCGCAACTCCCTCCCCACCCACCCACCCACCCCCCCACCCCGCAACTCCCTCCCCACCCACCCACCCACCCCCCCACCCCGCAACTCCCTCCCCACAACTCCCTCCCCACCCACCCACCGACCCCCCCACCCCGCAACTCCCTCCCCACCCCGCAACTCCCTCCCCACCCACCCACCCACCCCCCCACCCCGCAACTCCCTCCCCACCCCCCCACCCACCCCCCCACCCCGCAACTCCCTCCCCACCCACCCACCCCCCCCCCCACCCCGCAACTCCCTCCCCACCCACCCACCCACCCCCCCCCCCCCCCACCCCGCAACTCCCTCCCCACCCACCCACCCACCCCCCCACCCCGCAACTCCCTCCCCACCCACCCACCCACCCCCCCACCCCGCAACTCCCTCCCCACCCACCCACCCACCCCCCCACCCCGCAACTCCCTCCCCACCCACCCACCCACCCCCCACCCGGCAACTCCCTCCCCACCCACCCACCCACCCCCCCACCCCGCAACTCCCTCCCCACCCACCCACCCACCCCCCACCCGGCAACTCCCTCCCCACCCACCCACCCACCCCCCCACCCCGCAACTCCCTCCCCACCCACCCACCCACCCGGCAACTCCCTCCCCACCCACCGCACTCCTCCCCACCCCCCCACCCCGCAACTCCCTCCCCACCCACCCACCCACCCCCTCACCCCGCAACTCCCTCCCCACCCACCCACCCACCCCCTCACCCCGCAACTCCCTCCCCACCCCGCAACTCCCTCCCCACCCACCCACCCACCCACCCCCCCACCCCGCAACTCCCTCCCCACCCACCCACCCCCCCACCCCGCAACTCCCTCC
Source organism: Carcharhinus amblyrhynchos (assembly GCF_965287045.1). Lineage (NCBI taxonomy): Eukaryota > Metazoa > Chordata > Chondrichthyes > Carcharhiniformes > Carcharhinidae > Carcharhinus > Carcharhinus amblyrhynchos. The sequence continues at coordinate 113,903 of NW_027650295.1, read as the reverse complement.
CCACCCACCCACCCCCCCACCCACCCCCCCACCCCCCCACCCCCCACCCTCCCCACCCCGCAACTCCCTCCCCACCCCCCCACCCCGCAACTCCCTCCCCACCCCCCCACCCCGCAACTCCCTCCCCACCCCCCCACCCCGCAACTCCCTCCCCACCCCCCCACCCCGCAACTCCCTCCCCACCCCCCCACCCCGCAACTCCCTCCCCACCCCCCCACCCCGCAACTCCCTCCCCACCCCCCCACCCCCCCACCCCGCAACTCCCTCCCCACCCCCCCACCCCCCCACCCCGCAACTCCCTCCCCACCCCCCACCCCCCCACCCCGCAACTCCCTCCCAACCCCCCACCCCGCAACTCCCTCCCCACCCCCCCACCCCGCAACTCCCTCCCCACCCCCCCACCCCGCAACTCCCTCCCCCCCCCCACCCCGCAACTCCCTCCCCACCCCCCCACCCCCCCACCCCGCAACTCCCTCCCCACCCCCCCACCCCGCAACTCCCTCCCCACCCCCCCACCCCCCCACCCCGCAACTCCCCCCCCACCCCCCCACCCCCCCACCCCGCAACTCCCCCCCACCCCCCACCCCGCAACTCCCTCCCCACCCACCCCCCCCCCCACCCCGCAACTCCCCCCCCACCCACCCCCCCCCCCCACCCCGCAACTCCCCCCCCACCCACCCCCCCCCCACCCCGCAACTCCCCCCCCACCCACCCCCCCCCACCCCGCAACTCCCCCCCCACCCACCCCCCCCCCACCCCGCAACTCCCCCCCCACCCACCCCCCCCCCACCCCGCAACTCCCCCCCACCCACCCCCCCCCCACCCCGCAACTCCCCCCCCACCCACCCCCCCCCACCCCGCAACTCCCCCCCCACCCACCCCCCCCCCACCCCGCAACTCCCCCCCACCCACCCCCCCCCCACCCCGCAACTCCCCCCCCACCCACCCCCCCCCCACCCCGCAACTCCCCCCCCACCCACCCCCCCCCCACCCCGCAACTCCCCCCCCACCCCCCACTCCCCCCCCACCCCCCCCCCCCACCCCGCAACTCCCCCCCCACCCACCCCCCCCCCACCCCGCAACTCCCCCCCCACCCACCCCCCCCCACCCCGCAACTCCCCCCCCACCCACCCCCCCCCCACCCCGCAACTCCCCCCCCACCCACCCCCCCCCACACCGCAACTCCCCCCCCACCCCGCAACTCCCACCCCGCAACTCCCCCCCCACCCACCCCCACCCACCCCGCAACTCCCTCCCCACCCACCCCGCAACTCCCCCCCCACCCCCCCCCCCACCCCGCAACTCCCCCCCCACCCACCCCCCCCCCACCCCGCAACTCCCCCCCCACCCACCCCCCCCCCACCCCGCAACTCCCCCCCCACCCACCCCCCCCCCACCCCGCAACTCCCCCCCCACCCACCCCCCCCCACCCCGCAACTCCCACCCCGCAACTCCCCCCCCACCCACCCCCACCCACCCCGCAACTCCCCCCCCACCCACCCCGCAACTCCCCCCCCACCCACCCCGCAACTCCCTCCCCACCCACCCCCCCCCCACCCCGCAACTCCCTCCCCACCCACCCCCCCCCCACCCCGCAACTCCCTCCCCACCCACCCCCCCCCCACCCCGCAACTCCCTCCCCACCCACCCCCCCCCCACCCCGCAACTCCCTCCCCACCCACCCACCCCCCACCCCGCAACTCCCTCCCCACCCACCCACCCCCCACCCCGCAACTCCCTCCCCACCCACCCACCCCCCACCCCGCAACTCCCTCCCCACCCACCCCCCCCCCACCCCGCAACTCCCTCCCCACCCACCCCCCCCCCACCCCGCAACTCCCTCCCCACCCACCCCCCCCCCACCCCGCAACTCCCTCCCCACCCACCCCCCCCCCACCCCGCAACTCCCTCCCCACCCACCCCCCCCCCACCCCGCAACTCCCTCCCCACCCACCCCCCCCCCACCCCGCAACTCCCCCCCCACCCACCCCCCCCCCACCCCGCAACTCCCTCCCCACCCACCCCCCCCCCCACCCCGCAACTCCCTCCCCACCCCCCCCCCCCCACCCCGCAACTCCCTCCCCACCCCGCAACTCCCTCCCCACCCCCCCACCCCGCAACTCCCTCCCCACCCCCCCACCCCGCAACTCCCTCCCCACCCCCCCACCCCGCAACTCCCTCCCCACCCACCCACCCCCCCACCCCGCACCCTCACCCACCCACCCCCCCACCCCGCAACTCCCTCCCCCACCACCCCCCCACCCCGCAACTCCCTCCCCACCCACCCACCCCCCCACCCGCAACTCCCTCCCCACCCACCCACCCCCCCACCCCGCAACTCCCTCCCCACCCACCCACCCCCCACCCCGCAACTCCCTCCCCACCCACCCACCCCCCCACCCCGCAACTCCCTCCCCACCCACCCACCCCCCCACCCCGCAACTCCCTCCCCACCCACCCACCCCCCACCCCGCAACTCCCTCCCACCCACCCCCCGCAACTCCCTCCCCACCCACCCCCCCCCCACCCCGCAACTCCCTCCCCACCCACCCCCCCACCCCGCAACTCCCTCCCACCCACCCACCCCCCACCCCGCAACTCCCTCCCCACCCACCCGCAACTCCCTCCCCACCCACCCCACCCCGCAACTCCCTCCTCACCCACCCACCCCCCCACCCCGCAACTCCCTCCCCACCCCCCACCCCGCAACTCCCTCCCCCACCCCCCCCACCCCGCAACTCCCTCCCCACCCCCCCACCCCGCAACTCCCTCCCCACCCCCCACCCCGCAACTCCCTCCCCACCCCCCACCCCGCAACTCCCTCCCCACCCCCCACCCCGCAACTCCCTCCCCACCCCCCACCCCGCAACTCCCTCCCCACCCCCCCACCCCGCAACTCCCTCCCCACCCCCCACCCCGCAACTCCCTCCCCACCCCCCCACCCCGCAACTCCCTCCCCACCCCCCACCCCGCAACTCCCTCCCCACCCCCCCACCCCGCAACTCCCTCCCGCCCCCCCCCACCCACCCCCCACCCCTCAACTCCCTCCCCACCCACCCCGCAACTCCCTCCCCACCCACCCACCCCCCCACCCCGCAACTCCCTCCCCACCCACCCACCCACCCCCCCACCCCGCAACTCCCTCCCCACCCACCCACCCACCCCCCCACCCCGCAACTCCCTCCCCACCCACCCACCCACCCCCCCACCCCGCAACTCCCTCCCCACCCCGCAACTCCCTCCCCACCCACCCACCCACCTCCCCACCCCGCAACTCCCTCCCCACCCACCCACCCACCCACCCACCCCGCAACTCCCTCCCCACCCACCCCGCAACTCCCTCCCCACCCACCCACCCCCCCACCCCGCAACTCCCCCCCCACCCACCCCCCCCCCACCCCGCAACTCCCCCCCACCCCGCAACTCCCCCCCACCCCGCCCCTCCCCCCCACCCCGCCCCCCACCCCGCAACTCCCCCCCCCACCCCGCAACTCCCCCCCCACCCACCCCCCCCCCACCCCGCCACTCCCCCCCCACCCCGCCACTCCCCCCCCACCCCCGCCACTCCCTCCCCACCCACCCACCCCCCACCCCGCAACTCCCTCCCCACCCACCCCCCCCCCACCCCGCAACTCCCTCCCCACCCACCCCCCCCCCCCACCCCGCAACTCCCTCCCCACCCCCCACCCGCAACTCCCTCCCCACCCCCCCACCCCCCCCCCGCAACTCCCTCCCCACCCCCCCACCCCCCACCCCGCAACTCCCTCCCCACCCCCCCCACCCCCCACCCCGCAACTCCCTCCCCACCCCCCCACCCCCCACCCCGCAACTCCCTCCCCACCCCCCCACCCCCCACCCCGCAACTCCCTCCCCACCCCCCCACCCCCCACCCCGCAACTCCCTACCCACCCCCCCCCCCCACCCCGCAACTCCCCACCCCCCACCCCGCAACTCCCTCCCCACCCCCCCACCCCCACCCCGCAACTCCCTACCCACCCCCCACCCCCCACCCCGCAACTCCCTACCCCCCACCCCGCAACTCCCTCCCCACCCACCCACCCCCACCCCGCAACTCCCTACCCCCCACCCACCCCCACCCCGCAACTCCCTACCCCCCCACCCCGCAACTCCCTACCCCCCCACCCCGCAACTCCCTACCCCCCACCCCGCAACTCCCTACCCCCCACCCCGCAACTCCCTACCCCCCACCCCGCAACTCCCTACCCCCCACCCCGCAACTCCCTACCCCCCACCCCGCAACTCCCTACCCCCCACCCCGCAACTCCCTACCCCCCCACCCCGCAACTCCCTACCCCCCACCCCGCAACTCCCTCCCCACCCACCCACCCACCCCCCCCCCACCCCGCAACTCCCTCCCCCCCCACCCACCCACCCCCCCACCCCGCAACTCCCTCCCCCCCCACCCCGCAATTCCCTCCCCCCCACCCCGCAACTCCCTCCCCACCCCGCAACTCCCTCCCCACCCACCCACCCACCCCCCCACCCCGCAACTCCCTCCCCACCCACCCACCCACCCCCCCACCCCGCAACTCCCTCCCCACCCACCCACCCACCCCGCAACTCCCTCCCCACCCACCCACCCACCCCCCCACCCCCCAACTCCCTCCCCCCCACCCCCCAACTCCCTCCCCCCCAACCCACAACTCCCTCCCCACCCGCCCAACCCCCACCCCGCAACTCCCTCCCCACCCACCCACCCCCCCACCCCGCAACTCCCTCCCCACCCACCCACCCCCCACCCCGCAACTCCCTCCCCACCCACCCACCCCCCCACCCCGCAACTCCCTCCCCACCCCGCAACTCCCTCCCCACCCACCCACCCCCCCACCCCGCAACTCCCTCCCCACCCACCCACCCCCCCACCCCGCAACTCCCTCCCCACCCACCCACCCCCCCACCCCGCAACTCCCTCCCCACCCACCCACCCCCCACCCCGCAACTCCCTCCCCACCCACCCACCCCCCCACCCCGCAACTCCCTCCCCACCCACCCACCCCCCCACCCCGCAACTCCCTCCCCCCCCACCCCGCAACTCCCTCCCCACCCACCCACCCCCCCACCCCGCAACTCCCTCCCCACCCACCCACCCCCCCACCCCGCAACTCCCTCCCCCCCCACCCACCCCCCCACCCCGCAACTCCCTCCCCCCCCACCCCGCAACTCCCTCCCCACCCACCCACCCCCCACCCCGCAACTCCCTCCCCACCCACCCACCCCCCACCCCGCAACTCCCTCCCCACCCCCCACCCCCCCACCCCGCAACTCCCTCCCCACCCCCCCACCCCCCACCCCGCAACTCACCCCCCACCCCTCAACTCCCTCCCCACCCACCCCCCCCACCCCGCAACTCCCTCCCCACCCACCCCCCCACTATCCACCCCCCCACCCCCGCACTACCCACCCCCCCACCCCCCCACTACCCACCCCCCCACCCCGCAACTCCCTCCCCCCACCCCGCAACTCCCTCCCCGCCCCCCCACCCACCCCCCCACCCCGCAACTCCCTCCCCGCCCCCCCACCCACCCCCCCACCCCGCAACTCCCTCCCCGCCCCCCCACCCACCCCCCCACCCCGCAACTCCCTCCCCACCCCCCGGAGCTGTTGTATTCTCCCCCGGAGCCGCTGCAGGTTGTGGCTGAGTTCTGCTGCTGTTGATGACCTCATGGATGTTGAGTCTGGAGTTGCCAGGTCTGTTCAAACTCTGTCCCATTTAGCACGGTGATAGTGCCACACAACACGATGGAGGTTATTCTCAATGTAAAGATGGGGACTTGGTTTCCAAAAGGACTGGGTGATGGTCACTCCTCCTGTTATCTGTTATGATCAAATGTAGCCGGCAGGTTGGTGAGGATGAGGGACCTGGGGGTCCTTGTGCACGAGTCGCAAAAACCCAGTCTGCAGGTGCAGCAGGTGATCAAGAAGGCGAATGGAATGTTGGCCTTTATAGCGAGGGGGATAGAATATAAAAGCAGGGAGGTCTTGCTGCAGCTGTACAGGGCACTGGTGAGGCCACAGCTGGAGTACTGTGTGCAGTTTTGGTCGCCGCACTTGCGGAAGGATATATTGGCCTTGGAGGGAGTGCAGAGGAGGTTCACTAGGCTGATACCAGAGATGAGGGGGTTGGACTATGAAGACAGACTAAACAGACTGGGTCTGTACTCGTTGGAGTTTAGAAGGATGAGGGGGGATCTTATTGAGACGTATAAGATAATGAAGGGGGTGGATAGGGTAGAGGTAGAGAGATTCTTCCCGCTCAGAAAGGACAGCAGGACTAGAGAGCACAGCCTTAAGATAAGGGGGGGACAGTTTAGATTGGAGTTGAGGAGGAACTTCTTCACTCAAAGGGTGGTGAATCTCTGGAATTCTCTGCCCGTTGAAGTGGTGGAGGCTGCCTCGCTGAGTATATTTAAGACGCGGGTTGATGGGTTTTTGATAAGAGAGGGGATTAAGGGTTATGGGGAGAGGGCGGGAAAGTGGAACTGAGACACGACAGATCAGCCATGATCTTATTGAATGGCGGGGCAGGCTCTAAGGGCTAGATGGCCTACTCCTGCTCCTATTTCTTATGTTCTTAAACCTTCCTACCAAATACAGAATTTAGGCACCTATGTGACATCTACACGTTTAAGATAACAAACAGGTGGCACAGCGGGTTAGCACTGCTGCCTCACAGCACCAGGGACCCGGGTTCAAGTCCCAGCTTGGGTCACTGTCTGTCTGGCGTCTGCATGTTCTCCCCGTGTCTGCATGGGTTTCCTTGCACACTCCAAAGATGTGTGGGTTAGGTGGATTGACCGTGCTAAGCTTCCCCATTGTGTCAGGGGACTAACTAGGGTACATGTATGGGGAGAGGGGTTGGATGAGATTGTTGTCGGTGCTGGGTCGATGGGCTGACTGGCCGCCTTCTGCACTCTAGGGATTCTATTCTACAAACTAGAAAATGCAGGAGCTGATGTTTTTACTGAGGGCGATAAGTAAGGAAGAGATTACAGACACAAGCAGTAGATTGTGAAACTTTAATGGGTTTCAAGAGGGAATGAGACAGGTTCTTGTTAACAAATGGAATTCACTGTTATCAGCAATTCATTAAATAACTATGTGGATAGGAGGGCTAGATGGGCTGAAGGGAATACTGAATCGATGTGACACTGGACTGAATGGGCTGAAGGGACACCGGACTGGAGAGCTCTTGCAGGAATCTGCTGCTGGGTGACTTTAACTTCAGAAATGCACAGGATGATTTCCAGACATATTCCCACTCAGTGGTATATTGTACTTGACTGCAGGAATTGCAAGGCTCTTCAGGCAATAGCAGCGTTGCCTGTGTGACACTAAAGTTAAAGATTATTTATTCGTCGCAAGTAGGCTTATATTAACACTGCAATGAAGTTACTGTGAAAATCCCCAGTCGCTGCATTCCGGCACCTGTTTGGGTCAATGCACCTAACCTGCACGTCTCTCAGAATGTGGGAGGAAACCAGAGCACCCGGAGGAAACCCATGCAGACATGGGGAGAACATGCGGGCTCCATACAGAAGTGACCCAAGCTGGGAATCGAACCCGGGTCCCTGGCGCTGTGAGGCAGCAGTGCTAACCACTGGGCCACTGTGCTGTCCGATTAATCTGATCATTGCAGCCTTCCAAATGGCCTAAGTTGTCCCGCCGGTGTGTGGGCCAGCTGATCCCACCACCGTGTCGTCAATGTGTGGTCTAACTGATCCCAGTAAGACCCAGTCCAATGCCGGCATCTCCACATCCTAACTGATCCCAGTGTGAGCTAACTGAATCCATCAGTGTGTGAGCTATCTGATCCCTCCAGTGTGGTGTGCTATTCCTGATTTTGGAAAACTAAAATCAGCTGATATTCCATCTCCTGATTGTATGCATTCCCTTCTCCTCTCAGGTATCTGCACTCATTTACCTTTATTGACTTCCAATCTTACAACTCCTCAAAATTAACATTTTGATCCTTGTGTTGAAACCTTGCCTTCGTCTCACCTTTTCCTATCTCTGCGACCTCCTGCAACTTCTCATTCTGGCCTCATATATATCCCTGATTCTAATCCCTGCACCAATGGCAGCTCTGAGGCTGTTAGCTCTGGAATTCCCTCCCTAAACCCCTCCGTCTTTTTCCTACTCCTTTTAGACATTCCTCGAAGCCTCCCTTTTTGACCAAGCTTTTGGTCACCTATGTATTTAATTCAATGTCAAGTGTTATGTATCTGTGCTCCTGTGAAGTATCTTGAGACATTTTGTTGTTTAAAGTTTCTATATAAATGTAAGTTTGTGTCAGTGTCAGGGTAGGATAATGCAGATGCTAATTTCTTTATTTATGAAACCTGATTATTTTCATTCAAGAGTTAAGAATTCCCCTTAAAGGGGCAAGTCCAATAAACCGCAAATCAGAACAAATTTAAATTAATCTTACCAAAAGAAAGTAAAATGTTGGAGGGTCTGGAGCTTGAGGAAGGCGTCTATCTTGGGGGAAATCTAGATGTGAGTGTGTCATAGAATCCATATAGTGCAAGAGAAGGCCATTCAGCCCATTGAGTCTGCACTGACTCTCTGACAGAGCATCACACTCAGGCCCACCCGATCCCTCATTTACTTTGCTAACCCCCTGAACCTACACATCGTGGGATACTAAGGGACAATTTAACATGGCCAATCCATCTATCCTGTGCATCTAAGATGTGTCTGCGTGGGTTTCCTCCGAGTGCTCCAGTTACCTTCCACGTTCCAAAGATGTATGGGCTAGGTTGATTGGCCGTGCCAAATTGCCCCTTTAGTGTCAGGGGGACCAATGTGGTGTTACAGGGTTAGGGCCTGGGTGGCATTGTTGTTGGTGCAGGCTTGATGGACCGAATGGTCTCCCCGTACACTGTCGGGGTTCTATGATATTCTATGATCTTTGGACTGTGGAAGGAAACTGTAACACCAAGGAAACCCACACAGGTACATACCCTGGGAAGAAAGGCAGGATTCAGGCTGAATGATGCTTTAACCTCTTGCTGTATGCAGCAAGGATGACCATTTTGGACAAGAGCCAGAGCAGCTCGACGAGGAGGTCCTCTCTGCTGACCGCTCCACTCCGGCCTGGGTGACCAAAGCTCAGCCTCCATCTCAGTTGGATGGCTTCCTGAGAAATGTGCAGATTGTGCAGCTGTGAGATGGTTGAGGATAATGTTCTCCAGTGAGGTACAAAATACATCTTAAATTTGGATGTGACGTATGTTGAGGCGTACATTCACACTCAGATGCTCGTCTAATGAATGCATCTTGTTTATTACACTCACACAGGTGGGGTTTGTATGTATGTTCTTGGGCAGTCAGTGCTGCTGGCAACACCAGTATTTATTGTCCATTGCTAATTCTCATTAGGCAGGCGATACTGTTTCTGATTGGAAGTCAGTGACTAATGGGGTTCCACAGGGACCCCAACTATTCACATTATATATTAATTTGCAGATAATAGAAAGTTGGGTGGGAAGGTGAGCTGTGAGAAGGATACAAAGATTTGGACAGGTTGAGTGTGTGGGCATCTGTATGGCAGATGCAGTATAATGTGGATAAATGTGAGGTTATCCACTTTGGGAGCAATAATAGGAAGACAGATTGTTATTTGGGTGTAAATTGGGAGAGGCGGATACTCAACAAAACCATGGTGTCCTCGTGCATCAGTCACTGAAAGTAAGCGGGCAGGTACAACAGGCAGTAAAAAAGACAAATGGTATGTTGGCCTTCATAGTGAGAGGATTTGAGTACAGGGATAGGGCTGTAAAGTGCAGCGATCGGGATACATAGAACAGCACAGCACAGTACAGACCCTTCGGCCCTCGATGTTGTGCCAAGTTATGTTCAAACCCAAGATCAAGCTATCCCACTCCCTATCATTCTGGTGTGCTCCATGTGCCTATCCAATAACCGCTTGAAAATTCCTAAAGTGTCCATCTCCACTATCATAGCAATAGTAATGTATAGTTATTAGGGGTGCGGGATGCAGGGACAAAGATCGGGATGGGACTGTTGAGGAATAGGGAGGTTTTTCTGTCCGTTCCCTGTCTCCCCCGTTACTGCTCTTTGTGTTGATCAGTTAGTTGTGTGAAGTTCTTATTTGTTCTGAGTGTGCCTTTTACCTCCGACCTCTACCCTTTGCCTTCTGTTTGCAGTTTAGGTTAATCTAAAACTTTATTATATTTTCCACATTGAGTGCAGAGAAAAAGTTGGAGGCTGTTTTTAAGTATTTGTCAGGATGTGGGTATTATTTGCATTTGTTGCTGGCTTTAAGCCACTGAACAGGTTTGTACAGTATATTAATTTTCTGGGACATGTTGATGTGGGACCATTCTCACTCCGGGCAGGGGTACTCTGAATTATTGGCAGAATCAGCACTGCTCCAACTGCCCTGTGTCCCACTGACACCAAATAACTCTGATGTGGATGTGCCGGCGTTGGACTGGGGTAAACACAGTAAAAAGTCTGACAACACCAGGTTTTAGTCCAACCGATTTATTTGATAGTAAACGCACAAGCTTTCGGGTTAGTCCCTTCGTCAGGTGAATGGAGAGTTCTGACTAAAACCTGGTGTTGTCAGACTTTTTACCAAATAACTCAGCATTGTATTCTAATCCAGAACAGTCCCGGGGTGAAAGCTTTTAGCTCCAGTCTTTGGTTGGGGAAGCTGGTGTTTGTCTCCTCAGAGTGAAGGAGATTGAGGTTAATAATAGGTTAACCCTAACTGAGTGAGCTGGTTATTGTGGATTTAGTTCCACTTTTGGCAGTATCTTCCAGACTGATGGGCTGGTAATACGTGGATTGGATTTGAGCAGAGCTGTGCTTGCTGTGTGCAGCCGGGTAACCTCCACACCAGGCTTCCAGTCTGGGTAGACTAACAGGTTTTAAAACTCCTACTGACCGCTTCTCCACTCGATAAAGATGCTCTTACTCCACAAGGCCCATGGGAGATGTATTGATTATAATATCCCTCCCCCTTTGGTGTGTGGCTCTCCCAGCACCCCTACTGAGGGGAGATCCTGTTCGTCACTTAACTATCGGCCTGAAGTGTGTTGAAGGCAGGGCTGGTCAGGCAGTGTAAACCAAACTGGGAACCTTCCTATCCTGAGGAAGCATTGCAGAGTCACTGACGCGGGTTCATCTTGCGGCTCTGCTTCAGCCCAGAGGCCCACTTCTTCAGAATCTACCTGTGAATTCAGACCTTAACTATCTGGAGGGGCTAACACAGAGTCAAACGGGGAGCTGGCACTAACAGCGGCTATCACCAGGCCAGTGATGGGGGCTGCTCGGGTAAAGACTCCCTGCCTCTGAGATTGTCCAAGTGCTTCTTTAGGGTTTTCACCTGAACTTTGACCTTGTAAAAGTTTTAATTCTCCTCTCCATGAGGGAGCTCACAGTCAGAAGTCACAACACCAGGTTAAAGTCCAACAGGTTTATTTGGTAGCACAAGCTTTTGGAGCACTGCTCCTTCATCAGGAAGTTGCCAGATGATTGGAGAACAGTTAATGTGTTTCCGCTATTTAAGAAGGGTTGTAGAGATAATCCAGGGAACTACAGACCAGTGAGCCTCACGTCAGTGGTAGGGAAACTGTTGAAGAAAGTTCTGAAGGAGCGCATCTATCTCCACTTGGAGAAGCAAGGTTTGATCAGGAATAGTCAGTATGGCTTTGTCAGAGGGAGGTCACACCTAATAAATTTGATTGAATTCTTCATGCTCGGGTGTGTAAATGAGGTTTGTACACTCGATGTAATTTACATTCAATGAACAGCATTCTGAGGAGCAGAGAGACCTTGATGTGTTTGTCCACAGATCCCAGAAAGCGGAAAGACAGGTTAGTTGGGTGGTGAAAAAGGCCATATGGGACACTCACCTTTATCCATCGAGGCATCGATTACAGAAGCAGGGAAGTCATGTTGGAGTTGAATAGAGCTTTGGTGAGGCCACAGCTGGAGTACTGTGTGCAGCTCTGGTCACCGGGTTCTGGGAAGGATGTGAATGCATTGGAGGGGGTGCAGAGGAGATTCACCAGGATGCTGCTGGGATGGAGTATTTGTGTTAAGAAGAGAGTTTGGGTAGGCTTGGGTTGTTTTTGTTGGAGCAGAGGAGACTGAGGGGTGACCTGATCGAGTAGTTGATGGTGGTGGAAAAGAGTTGCAGGCTCTTGGTTTATCATTTATCTCCGCACTTCACGTTGCAGCTTTGTAGAACCTCAGTTAGGCTGCATTTGAAATATTGTGTTCAATTCTGGGCGTCACACTATCAGCAGGATGTGGAGGCTTTGAAGAGGGTACAGAAAAGATTTACCAGGATGTTGCCTGGTATGGAGGGCATTAGCTATAGGAGAGGTTGGAGAAGCTTGGTTTGTTCTCACTGGAACGACAGAAGTTGACAGGAGACCTGATAGAAATCTACAAGATTACAAGAGGCATGGACAGAGTGGATAGTCAGAAGCTTTTTCCCAGGGTGGAAGAGTCAGTTACTCAGGGGCACAGGTTTAAAGGAGATGTACGAGGCAGATTTTTTACAGAGAGAGTATTGGGTGCCTGGAACTCATTGCCAGGGGATGTAGGGGAAGTGGATACGATAGTGACTTTAAGGGGTGTCTTGACAAATCCATGAATAGGATGGGAATAGAGGGATATGGTCCCCAGAAGGGTTTGGTTAAGTTGGGCAGCTTGATTGGTGCAGGTTTGGAGGGCCGAAGGGCCTGTTCCTGAGCTGTAATTTTCTTTGTTGTTTATAAAAGGTCAAGGGTGTGGGTGATGAAGGTGGCTACTCCGGCTTCACATCTGCCAACCTCAGGAGTTAGGGGCCAGATTTGAGGTGCTTATAGGTCTGTTTTCCGATAACAGAGACTGTAGCTCCTGTGTCCACCTGTACCTTCAAGGGTTGGCCATTCACCTGTAATTCTGCTGCTCTTGATAGAACATAGAACACTACAGCACAAACAGGCCCTTCGGCCCATGAGCTGTGCCGATCACATCAACACCTACCAATCTATAGACCTATCTATAACCCCCAATCCCATTAAACCCCATACACTCATCCAGAAGTCTTTTAAAAGACCCCAGCGAGTTCGCCTCCACCACCACTGATGGCAGCCGATTCCATTCACTCACCACCCTCTGAGTGAAAAACTTACCCCTAACATCACTTCTGTACTTTCCTCCCCGCACCTTAAACCTGTGTCCTCTCGTAGCGACCATTTCAACCCGGGGAAATAGCCTCTGAGAGTCCACCCTATCTATTCCTCTCAACATTTTGTAAACTTCTACCAGGTCGCCTCTCAACCTTCGTCTCTCCAGGGAAAAGAGTCCCAGCTCCCTCAACCTAACTTCATAAGGCATGCCTCCCAGTCCAGGCAACATCCTTGTAAATCTCCTCTGCACCCTCTCAGTAGCTTCCACATCCTTCCTGTAGTGAGGCGACCAGAACTGTGCACAGTACTCCAAATGAGGCCTGACAAGGGTCTTATATGATAGAATGTTCATCGTTAGAATATATTTCAGTTGTAGTGTCCCTGTCTCTGGAAGAGGGGATACCTGCATGGTACACTCAGGTTTCAGCCTCCACTTCCGGGACAGCACATGTTTTGCTGAAACTTTGCCGTGACTGTGATCTGTGACAGAGTTTGCAATTATCTGTCAGGTAGGAATTGCATTTTTCTGGAGTGTGTCCCCTAATACTCTAGGGGCGGTCACTGCCTTTCCTTGACTGTCTGGTGGTGACATTCAGATCCCAATATCGAATGGGGTCCTTCAACACCTCGTTTACACATGGACTGATTATACAAGGTCCCTCTCCCTCATTGGAGGACATGGCTGCCTGATGCCCGTTTGGTGATACGGCTATCTCAATGGATTTTTCAAAATCCAAATTGTATTCTGCCAACAGCTGCTTCTGGGTGTTTGGTCATTTAGACCATATACTAATGTATCTCACAATATTTCATTAAAATCCAAATTTGCAATATTTGGACAATTTCTGAAACCTGAACAATAACTCACTTCCCGACTGATATTTTAGGGTTCAATTTTCCCGAAAAGAGACATAATATCTTTATTTTAGCAGAGCAGAGTCTGAATCTATGAATGTTGTCTGGAGTGAGAGATGGAGGAAAAGAAATTCTCCTCATTGCCAATGTACTAATTGAGGCAAATGTTAGTCTCCTGTCACCAACACCCTGTATTGTGCACCAAAGAGAAGGGCCATACCTGCAGACAGTCCCACAGCGTACACCTGGGGCCCGATAATGCTAATCTGTATGAAGCAGCAAGTTTAAAAATCCCCACTGACCGCTTCTCGTAGTCTTACAGCATGGAAACAGGCCCTTCAGCCCAACTTGTCCATGCTGCCCAGTTTTTACCACTAAGCTAATCCCAATTGCCCATATTTGGCCCATATCCCTCTATACCCATCGTACCATGTAACTGTCTAAATGCTTTTTAAAAGACAAAATTGTACCCGCCTCTACTACTACCTCTGGCAGCTTGTTTCAGACACTCACCACCCTCTGTGTGAAAAAAATTGCCCCTCTGGACACTTTTGTATCTCTCCCCTCTCACCTTAAACCTCTGCCCTCCAGTTTTAGACTCCCCTACCTTTGGGAAAAGATATTGACTATCCAGCTGATCTGTGCCCCTCATTATTTTATAGACCTCTATAAGATCACCCCTCAGCCTCCTACGCTCCAGAGAAAAAAGTCCCAGTCTATCCAGCCTCTCCTTATAACCCAAACCATCGAGTCCCAGTAACATCCTTTGTATAATAGGGTGACCAGAACTGCACACAGTATTCCAAGTGTGACCTTACCAATGTCTTGTACAACTTCAACAAGACATCCCAACTCCTGTATTCAATGTTCTGACCGACGAAACCAAGCATGCCGAATGCCACCTTCACCACTCTGTCCACCTGTGACTCCACTTTCAAGGAGCTATGAACCTGTACCCCTAGATCTCTTTGTTCTGTAACTCTCCCCAGTGCCCTACCATTAACTGAGTAAGTCCTGTCCTGGTTCGAACGAACAAAATGCATCACCTCACATTTGTCTAAATTAAACTCCATCTGCCATTCGTCAGCCCACCGGCCCAATTGATCAAGATCCCGTTGCAATTGGAGATAACTTTCTTCACTGTCCACTGTGCCACCAATCTTAGTGTCATCTATAAACTTACTAACCATGCCTCCTATATTCTCATCCAAATCATTAATATAAATGACAAAAAAACGGTGGACCCAGCACTGATCCCTGAGGCACACCACTGGTCACAGGCGTCCAGTTTGTAAAAGAACCCTCTACAACCACCCTCTGCCTTCTGTCATCCAATTTCATTATCTCACCCTAGATCTTGTGAGATTTAACCTTATGCAACAACCTACCATGCGGTACCTTGTCAAAGTCCTTGCTAAAATCCATGTAGACAACATCAACTACACTGCCCTCATCTACCTTCTTGGTTACCCCTTCAAAAAACTCAATCAAATTTGTGAGACATGATTTTCCACTCACAAAGCCATGCTGACTGTCCCTAATCAGTCCTTGTCTCTCTAAATGCCTGTACATCTTGTCTCTCAGAATACCTTCTAACAACTTACCCACCACAGATGTGAGGCTCACTGGCCTGTAGTTCCCAGGCTTTTCCCTGCAGCCCTCCTTAAACAAAGCACAACATTTAGAACACAGAACACTACAGCACAAACAGGCCCTTCGGCCCACAAGTTGCTCCGATCATATCCATACCTACCAGGCCTATCTATAACCCTCAATCCCATTAGATCCCATATACTCATCCAGAAGCCTCTTAAAAGACCCCAGCGAGTTCGCCTCTACCACCACCAACGGCAGCCGATTCCACTCACTCACCACCCTCTGAGTGAAAAACTTACCCCTGACATCTCCTCTGTACCTACTCCCCAGCACCTTAAACCTGTGTCCTCTCATAACGACCATTTCAGCCCTGGGAAATAGCCTCTGAGAATCCACCCTATCTATACCTCCCAACATCTTATAAACCTCTATCAGGTCACCTCTCAACCTTCGTCTCTCCAGGGAGAAGAGACCCAGCTCCCTCAACCTATCTTCATAAGACATGCCTCCCAATCCAGGCAACATCCTTGTAAATCTCCTCTGCACCCTCTCAATAGCTTCCACATCCTTCCTGTAGTGAGGCGACCAGAACTGCGCACAGTACTCCAAGTGAGGCCTGACAAGGGTCTTATAAAGTTGCAGCATTACCTCCCGACTCCTAAACTCAATCCCTCGATTAATGAAGGCCAGTACACCATATGCCTTCTTGACCACATCCTCCACCTGCGAGGCCGATTTAAGAGTCCTGTGGACCCGGACCCCAAGATCCTTCTGATCCTCGACACTGCTAAGACTCCTACCCTTGATATTGTACTCCTTCATCCCATTGGACCTGCTACCCTTCAATCTTCAGTTCTACCTATGTAGACTCAATGGCCAACCCATAAATATATCCCCTCTCAGTACGTCCGTGATGTTTTCCCTAATCAAAAATGCAACTCCCCCTCCTCTCTCACTCCCGTTCTATTTTCCTATAGCATCTGTACCCTGGAACATTGAGCTGTCAATCCTGCCCCTCCCTTGGCCGTGTTTCAGTAATACAGTCTCCGCTCACTCAGTAAGGGAGCTCATGCTGCAATAAGCCCGTGGGAAGATCTATCGATGATCCTCCATGGCCATTGGAACAGACCTCCTACTACTTGTACCTTCAGTTGATGAGAAGAATTTGTCTATCTTACCTAATTGTATTTGAAACTTTATCCTGGAGGGTACTCTTGACGAGAAACTAAACTGTGAGGCTGTGAGTTACTAATGTTCAGAATGTGCCAACTTTTGAGGAGCTGGATATTTTGGACAGATGTCTGCTTTGATATTTGTCACCAATCTTTGCGCAGTGGCAGTGATGTTGAGTGTGACTCTGTTATTCAAGTGTTGCAGTGCACATCAGGGCGATGGCACAGTGGTTAGCACTGCAGTCTCTCAGTGCCAGGGACCCGGGTTCGATTCCTGGCTTGGGTCACTGTCTATGTGGAGTTTGCACGTTCTCCTCGTGTCGGCGTGGGTTTCCTCTGGGTGCTCCGGTTTCAAAGAACAGCCCAGCACGGGAAACAGGCCCTTCGGCCCAACGAGCCCGCGCCGCCGCATCCTCCTACACCTATCCTGCCCGTCTGTGAGTGGAACCCCTGACTTAGCCAGATTCAGGGGAGAATAGTGTCAATTTGTTACACCAATCAGCCTAAGAGCACATCTTTGGGGTGTGGGAGGAAACCGGAGCGCCCGGAGGAAACCCACGCAACCACAGGGAGAATGCACAAACTCCCACAGACACAGGCCCAAATCCATGTATCTGCACAGCTAGCAGTGCTAGTCACCGAGCTGTTGTGGCGCCTGTCTACCGCCCACAGTCTGAAAGACATGCTGGTTGGGTGGATTGGCCGTGCTAAATTCTCCCTCAGTGTAACCCGAACAGGCACTGAAGTGTGGCGACTAGGGGATTTTCTCAGTAACGTCATTGCAGTGTTAATGTAAGCCTACTTGTGACTAATAAATAAAAAAAACAAAAGAGAAGTGTGTTCCAGAACACACACACACACACTACGTTTTATCACCCAAAGTCTTTGACCCTTAAGTGAAGAGATAAATACAAGTTCTTTGCAACCCTTTTCCAGCAGCACTAACTTCCCCAGTTGTTTGAGATGGTGACCCATTTTGCAATGCAAATAGCTGCCTTATATCTCAGTTCACAAATGCTTCATGTAAATGTGAGTTTGCACAATGTCCTCATCTTGTTGGACTGTTGAGAGATTGGAGCTATGACCTGGGCCACAGGTGTCTGGAGAACACAGTGTGTAAGTCCTAGCATAAAGTGCTGGAGTGTGATCAGGGATAGAGCCTGGGTTCTGTCATTGCCTTGTGTTCAGCATCATTAAGGACAGAAGTGCTCTGATTTGCCATTGTTTTCCCATCACCTCTGCTGAGGGGGGCTGCACGATATCCCTGTTAAAGGATGTAAAGTGATAGAGCGTCTAGGCTGACTTTCACAATTTACATGTATCAGCGACAGGAAAACTGTCCTTTGCTTCAGTCTTATTGTGTTTACTTAGTTGTAGAGTAAGTAATTAAAATAAATGTCCAGAAACACATCTAAAATTGCCTCAGGTTCAAAAACTTATCAATATATATGTATAAAATCTATATATAAAAACACTAAACCGCAAAAATGGTTGAGGAGGGTGATTTCAGGAACAGAATTTCTGACGGAAATGAAGGCGAAAGAAATAAGTTTGAAGAAACAGTATTTTCACCCAAGAAACCACAGGCACAGGTGCTGAAAACAAAAATAAAGCAATTCTTAAAATAAATGTCAGTGGTGTAGATGTGAGCTTTGAGTACTCACTCCCAATTCTGTTTTGAAGTCTTTTGATCAAATAACAACGAAACTCTGAGATTCTCAGAGGGAAGAGCAGATGTTAAGATGTACGCTGCATCAATTAGACACTCAGTATTTGCAAGCACGCTGGCGCTGTGCAGCTATTTCAAAAAAACATTCAGTTGAAACCAAAGCTCTTGAACTGGCTAAATTTTAAATGTAAAATTATTTAGGAAGGAATTAAAAACATGGGAGAGTTCAGTTGGTGAAAGTGATCTGGAGAGAGAAATACATTCGTAAGTGAGACACTGAGTGAAAAAAGAATAATAATTGGAATTTCCAATTCCCCTGGTATGGAGTGAAGGGAATCGGGAGTGAACTGGATGCAGACTGGGATTCCCACATGTACAGAATCTTTCAAACCCATCGTGTAAAAATCTCACCCAGGGAAGAGTCGCTATTGGATGGAGTAATGAGGAAGGAAGCAGTGCTGATAGATGATGTAAATCAGGGGAACATTTTCGCAAAAGTGGCCATAATATTATAGACTTGAATAAGACCAAAGAACAGAGAATCCCTCCAGTGTAGAAAGAAGCCATTTGCCCCAACAAGAAACCCACCCAGGCCCTATCCCATAGTGCTACATATTTACCCTGCTAGTTCCCCTGACAGTAAGGATCAGTTTAGCATGGCCTAACCCGCACATCTTTGTACTGTGGGAGGAGACTGGAACACCCGGAGGAAACCCACGCAGACACAGGGAGAACGTGCAGACTCCACACAGACAGCCGAGGCTGGAATCAAACTCAGGTCCCTGGCACTGTGAGACAGCAGTCTTAGCCACTGTGCCACTGAAGGTGATTGAGAAAGTCAGAATCATGTAAAGCAGTTTTGTAGATTGGGGTAAAGCTGATTTTGAGGGGCTGAGAATATAACGGAAAATAGATTGGGTGATAAGATTGGAAAGGATGATGCAGCGTAGGGGAGGGATTTAAATAATAGCGCGTAGTGAAAGAACATTCCACACAAGGAGAGAACAAACTAACCACCACTGCGACTCTGTAGTTAAATAGAACATAGAACACTACAGCACAAACAGGCCCTTTGGCCCACAAGTTGCGCCGATCACATCCATACCTACCAGGCCATCGAACTATCTGTAACTTCCAATCCCATTAAATCCCATATACTTATCCAGAAGTTTTTTAAAAGACCCCAGCGAGTTCGCCTCCACCACCACCGATGGCAGCCGATTCCATTCACTCACCACCCTCTGAGTGAAAAACTTACCCCTGACATCTCCTCTGTACCTACTCCCCAGCACCTTAAACCTGTGTCCTCTCGTAGCGACCATTTCAGCCCTGGGAAATAGCCTCTGAGAATCCACCCTATCTATTCCTCTCAACATCTTATAAACCTCTATCAGGTCGCCTCTCATCCTTCGTCTCTCCAGGGAGAAGAGACCCAGCTCCCTCAACCTATCTTCATAAGGCATGCCTCCCAATCCAGGCAACATCCTTGTAAATCTCCTCTGCACCCTCTCAATAGCTTCCACACCCTTCCTGTAGTGAGGCGACCAGAACTGCGCACAGTACTCCAAGTGGGGTCTGACAAGGGTCTTATAAAGTTGCAGCATTACCTCCCAACTCCTAAACTCAATCCCTCGATTAATGAAGGCCAGTACACCATACGCCTTCTTGACCACATCCTCCACCTGCGAGAACGATTTCAGAGTCCTATGGACCCAGACCCTAAGATCCTTCTGCTCTTCAGGGTCCGGGTCCAAATAAAGATATAAGGGATCAAATGAAGGTAAATAAAGAGACAAAATGAAGAAGATAGAAGCCAAGGGTAGCACAGTGGTTAGTGCTGCTGCCTCACAGCGCCAGGGACCTGGGTTCGATTCCAACCTTGGGTCACTGTCTGTGTGGAGTCTGCACGTTCTCCCCGTGTCTGCATGGGTTTTCTCCGGGTGTTCCAGTATCCCCCCACAATCCAAAGATGTGTGGGTTTAAGGATTGGCTGTGCTAAATTGCCCCCTAGTGTCAGGGGGACTAGCTAGGGTAAATGCATGTGGTTATGAGGTTAGGGCTTTGGTAA
Organism: Carcharhinus amblyrhynchos; assembly: GCF_965287045.1. Lineage (NCBI taxonomy): Eukaryota > Metazoa > Chordata > Chondrichthyes > Carcharhiniformes > Carcharhinidae > Carcharhinus > Carcharhinus amblyrhynchos. The sequence goes on along the minus strand of NW_027650295.1, from coordinate 93,368 downwards.
AATGGTGGTCAGTGCTGACTCGATGGGCCGAATGACCTTCTGTACTGTAGGACTCTGTGATTCTATGAAGAGTAACTGATTGGACATTTCTAAATTCAGAAAGATTTTGATTGTTCGGGAGGGAGTAAACCTGACACACAGCATTATAACCGCGAGGCACTGGACTGAATGCCAGTGCTGAGGGAGTGCCGCACTGTCAGAGGGTCAGTGCTGAGGGAGTGCCGCACTGTCAGAGGGTCAGTGCTGAGGGAGTGCCGCACTGTCAGAGGGTCAGTGCTGAGGGAGTGCCGCACTGTCAGAGGGTCAGTGCTGAGGGAGTGCCACACTGTCAGAGGGTCAGTGCTGAGGGAGTGCCGCACTGTCAGAGGGTCAGTGCTGAGGGAGTGCCGCACTGTCAGAGGGTCAGTGCTGAGGGAGCGCTGCACTGTCAGAGGGTCAGTGCTGAGGGAGTGCCGCACTGTCAGAGGGTCAGTGCTGAGGGAGTGCCACACTGTCAGGGGGTCAGTACTGAGGGAGTGCCGCACTGTCAGAGGGTCACTGCTGAGGGAGTGCCGCACTGTCAGAGGGTCACTGCTGAGGGAGTGCCGCACTGTCAGAGGGTCAGTGCTGAGGGAGTGCCGCACTGTCAGGGGGTCAGTGCTGAGGGAGTGCTGCACTGTCAGAGGGTCAGTGCTGAGGGAGTGCTGCACTGTCAGAGGGTCAGTGCTGGGTCAGAATGGTTCTTTGTGAATGATCAGTTTGCCTATTCATGTTTGTGATATTATTTGGGAAAACAGCAACGTCCCATTTGAGGATGAATAATTTCTCGATTAGATGCAGTGAACCTATTGGCTGAAAAACAAGTCAATAACTTGTAATTCTAGTGGGATTTTCACAAAGAGAAATGCAGCAGCCAATGGGAGAATGGTTTGGGGAAGTGATGGTCAAATGCTGACTGACAGTTTGACAGGTTGGGATTGGAAAGCTGCTTCCTGTCTCTCACTTCAGTTTGTGCTTGGCAGCAGCTGGAGAGAGTCGGTGCATTGTGGCAGCTTCCATGGATTGGATGAGGGAGATGGAGGAGTAATGATGGGCAATGTGGGTGTCTGACTGTATAATGTGGGGGCTCCAATGTCTGCTTGTGAGGGGGTCACGACACTTGGGTGCGAGGGGGGGTCACGATGCCTGGGAGCGAGGGGGGGGTTACGGTGTCACGGGGCAGTGTGCGTTCAAGGAGCAGTGTGAGATTAGGTTGTAGGGCATGTTGGATGGTTAGGAGTGGCTGAATGTGCAGTCGCGGTCATGATGGGGCTGGGGACGGTGTATTTTTATTCATTCATGGGACATGGGCGTCGCTGGCTGGCCAGGATTTTCTGCCCATCTCTAATTACCCCTTGAACTGAGGGTCTCGATTGGCCATTTCACAGGGCAGTTAAGATTCAGCCACATTGCTGTGACTCTGGAGTCACATGTAGGCCAGACGGGGTAAGGACGACAGACTTCCCTCCCTAAAGGATATTAGGGAACCAGGTGGTTTTTACAATAATCGATAATGGTTTCATGGTCATCGTTCGAATTTTAGTTCCAGATTTTTACTGAATTCAAATGTCACCATCTGCCATGGTGGGATTTGAACCCAGGTCCCCAGAGCATTACCCTGGGTCTCTGGTTTACAAGTCCAGTGATAATACCACTGCAGCATTGCATCCCCCTGCAGCGCGGGGTCGGGGGGCAGTGTGCATATCGTCGAGGTGCTGAATATTGTAGGTCCTGGTGTGAAATATTCAGTCTAGCTGTGTCCTTTCTTGTGTAAGTACATGGGGAATGTGTACATGTCTGTATGTGTCTGTGCAGATTTCTCACACCCTCAGTGTCTCGACTTGTATATATTTCCTCTGTTTCCGGAGATATTTATGAAAACTACAACCTGCGAACGACTCATTCTGCTCTACACTTCCTTGTTTTTAAATGGTTCTGATCACATTGCCCTACCTCCACCTCCACCCCCCCCCCCCCCCCACCGTAGTGTTCCCCCCCCCATAATCCTTCACCCATCTTTCCACTCACATCTCAAACTCCTACACGTTCTCTGCTCACCCACACGTTTTGGGGTGGGGGGTGGCGGTGGGGGTGTGTCGGGGGGGGGTGGGGGAGAGGGACGGTTCCAGATTTCTTCTCATTCCCTTTGCATTGAGGGTGACCCCTGACTGACCTGCCCCAAGTTTTAAAATTATTCTCCCTTGTTTAGGACCCTGCCCACTACAAAAAATAGTTTCTTTCTCTCCCCCTTGTCTTAAAGCACCTCGATCAGGCCCCCCTTCATCCTCCGTGCAATTTGTTCTTGCACCTTAACCCCTTTATCCCCAGGATCATCCTGGTGAGTGTGTGTGTGCTGTACACTCTCCTGGACCAGCTCCTGAGGTGAGAAGTGAAGAAGTTATTCCAGGTGTGGTTGGATTGGAGCTGTGTATAACTGCCCCTACACCCAGCCACATCACTCTCACTCCTTCATGTTCCAGCTGCCCTGAGATTCTAGCCAACATCTCGTCCAGCTTTCAAATTACCCGTGTGCCTGTCCACCAGGTTTTACAGAGTTCACAGTGGATTCCAGTTAGTGTGGGCTGTGGCGGAGGGATTGGAGGGTAGAGGGAGGGAGGGTGAGGGCGATTGCAGAGAGAGCAGTTGTTGAGAGATGGAATGCTACTCTCTCCTTTCAATGCGATGCCTGTTACAGATGATCAGCCGGATTGTTAAGGATCTGTTTGGACCTCAGTGTCACTGACTGCACTGAGCTTGTTTGCAACACTGCAGCAAATTATTTTTATTTATGGCTTTAGAAATGAGCAGGGTGTGTTTACGATGAACGTTAAGATCTGATGCACTGATTTGAATTCAGTGAACTTGGCTGATGACAGAGTGAAGAAATTGCCTTTAAAATTGAAAGTGAGGGAACAAGCTCCTTCTGATGCGATGCAGTGTCACTGCTAAAGTTCGAGGTGGTTTTAGTTTGTATATTGGTAAAGGAAGCAGAGACTGTCGTCCGAGGCAATTCCCTTTCTTGAGGTTTTTTTTAGAGTGAGATTGTGGCTGTAATCTCTTTGCAGAGTTTGTAGTAATTCCCCATATTTGGAATTGTTGAGCAGTTGTTGGGATAGGAGGGAAGGGGAGGGATGTAGGAGGGAGGATTTGGTTGTGTTTGCAGTAGGTTTCCTGTCAGTAGCCGTGGTGTATACAGCACTGGGCCCGAGGATTGAAGGACAGGCTGCTTTCTCACATTTACCCAGGCCAGCCTCTCCGTAAGTCAACAACTCTTTCTATTTGAGTTTAGGAGAGAAAAGGGGAACACCCCTCCCACCCCAGACAAACAAATCCTGTAACAGAGCAGACAAAACAGGTTTGTGTAGGAACATAGAGAGAGAGAGAGAGAGAGAGGGGGGGAGAGATGAAGGGCGTGAGGGATAGAGACAGACAGAGAAAGGGAGGGAGTGAGGGATAGAGGGAGACGGAGAGGGGAAGGGAATGAGGGATAGAGGGAGAGCAAAACAGAGGAAAAGAGGGAGGGAAAGAAAGAGAGAGAGAGAGACATGAGGAGTGACACAAAAGGAGAGAAAGACAGAAAGGGATGGATAAACAGGGAAAGAGATTAAGGAAGTGAGAGGGACAGACATGAGTGAGAGAGAATGACTGAGGGGGAGAAGGGGAGAGACAGAGGGCATGAGAGAGTCGTGAAGAGAGACATGCAGACAAAGTGGAAGAGAGAGATGGAGAGTGACAGAGTGGGAGAGAGACATAGACACATGGATACACATACTGACTGAAAGGAGGACATAAAAATAGAGGGCAAAAGAGAGAGGGAGAGAGAGTGACTATGAGACAGAGGGTGACACAGGACGGAATCTTCCAGTCCCTCCTGCAAAGGGATGCTTGGTGGGCAGAGAGGTTAGTTTTGTGTGATGTGAAGTATCAGTTTCCTGGTGGTGATATGAACTTTAGCAATGAGGGTTAAAGGTGGATCTTATTGATAATGTCAGTAAAACCCTTGTGCATCCATTAGCATCTCATTAGCTGCCAGCTCACCAGAATTCTGATCCCACCATTGACAAATTCAGTCTCTTGCTTTAATGACTGTATATTCAGGGTGAGCATGTGGCAGAGTAAACCGTGTGTAACGGTGAGCTGCCATGGCACTGCCGTTTGTGTGGAATGTGTAAATGCCAGCTTGGGCACGAGAGCAGGTGGAGGGAAGAGGGGAAGAGTTAGCCGGACAGTGGCTGAAGAGAGAATGCAGGGTGCCCGGGGGAGAGGAATAGTGTCCCGGGGGTGAGGGAGGATAGTGTCGGGGGTGGGGGGGGGGGGGGGGGGGAGGAAATATGTCCGGGGGTGGGGGAGCGCGGAATATGTCTGGGTGGATAGAGTCCATGGGTGGAATAGTGTCTGGGGGGAGGGAGTAGTGTCGGGGGGGGGGGGGGGGGGGGAGGGGGTGTTAGGGAGTGTTGGAATAGTGTGCAGCGAGGGGGGGTGGGGGGGATAGTGTCTGAGGGGGTGGGAGGGTGGAATTTAGGTTGCCAAGGTAACCTGTAAAAATTGGGACCTTGGGCCATGAGGAACAATGTCCTCCTGTCTCTGGCGCTGTGGGACTGGGCGAGCTCCTCACTGATGTGTATTTAATTACCTCAGCAGAATAAGATCAGAGGTCAGTCAACCCTCCCCCCTCCCCCACCCCCTCACTTTGACTGAAGTTTGAGTCAGATGAAAGATTGTGATCACCCAGTGGGTGTACCCTGGGCTGCACCTTGCACTGGGTGCTGCCTGAGTGATTATCGCAGTGCTCCGCGCTCCTGAATCATTTAACCCTCTCAGTAAAATGCTACAAAATTCCACTTCACAACTTGTCATTGGCTGTTGATGCGTGTGCGGGCTGTCGATGCGTGTGTGGGGCCGTCATGCGTGTGCGGGGTTTGCCCTGCAGAAGCTGGAAATCTGAACTAAAAACAGAAAGTGCTGGAAATAGTGAGTCTGCTCTGGGTGGGGGGAGGATCAGTGTTAACAGGTCATTCCTCTATTCCTGTTTTCTGTAGCTTTATTTATGTATTTCATTATTCTTTCAATGGGCTCTGGGTGTCACTGGCAAGGTGAGTATTTATTACCCAACCCCAGTCACCTTCCAGCTGAGTCTCCCACTCGGCCGTTCACAGTTAACCACGTGGCAGTGTCTCTGGAGTCACATGTAGGCCAGACCGGGTAAGGACAGCAGATTTCCCTCCCTAACGGACATTAGGGGACCAGATGGGTTATTCCAATAATCAATGGCTCTGTTTGTCTGTACTGTGTCCATGGTGTGTTCTGTCTGGAGCGGCACAGTGATTAGCACTGTAATATCACTGCTCCGGGGATCTGGGTTCGATTCCAGCCTTGGGCCACTGTCTGTGCCTGTGTCTGAATGGGTTTCCTCCCGGTGCTCCAGTTCCCTCCCGCACTTTAAAGATGTGCAGGTGGATTGGCCATGCTAAACTGTGCCTTTGTGCCACAAGGTGTGTAGATTAGAGGGTAAGCAAGATAAATATGTAAGCTTACAGGGATGGGGCAGGGGGATGAGCCTGGGTAAGATGCTCTGTCAGAGATTGGTGCAGACTAAATTGTCGGAATGGCCTCCCTCTGAATTATAAGGATTCTACATGTGGTGTGCCTGGCCTGCATAGTGTCTGTGATGTGGTGTGTTTGTCTGCAATACCGTAGAATCATATAGCACAGAAAAGGCCCTTTGGACCATCGAGTCCACACCAACGATATTTATCACTAAAGGCGCGCTAATCCCATTTTCCTGCACTTGCCCATGTTCTTGAATATAATGATATTTCTCAGTCAGTCTCCCACGTGGGACCTGGTCAAAAGCTTTGATAAAACCCCTAAAAACTACATCCATTGAACTTCCCTCATCCACACAACCACTTTTTTGAAAAATTCTATCAAATTATTAGCCATGATCTTGCTCTGAGAAGCCCATGTTGACTTTCCCAGATCAACACGTGCTTTTCCAAGTGGAGATTCTCTCCTCCAGAATTTTCTCCAATTCTTTCTCTGCCACTGATGTGAGACTCACCGCTCTGTAATTCCCTGGTTCATCTCTACCACCCTTCATGAAAAGTGGAACCGCATTAGTCATTTTCCAGTCCTCTAACACTTCCCCTGTGGATAGAGAAAAATTAAAAATTTGTGCCAGGACCTTTGCAATTTCCTGCCTCGCTTTCCACAGCAGCCTGGGATGCAGTTCATCCGGAATTTTGAACCTATATCTGAGGTCACTATTGCAGATGTCAGAGCAGCCTTCCCAAAGGTCATCTCACGGAAAGCGACTGGCCCAGATGGGATACCCGGACACTCAGATCCTGCATGGATCAGCTGGTGGGGGTATTCACAGACATCCTCAGCCTCTCTTTACAACAATCTGAGGTCCCTGTCTGCTTCAAGAAGACAACCATCATCCCGGTACCTAAGAAAAACCAGGCAGCGTGGCCTTAGTGACTATTGGCCGATGGCTCTGACATCCATCATTATGAAGTGCTTTGAAAGGTTAGTCATGGCACGAATCAATTCCAGCCTCCCAGACTATCTGGATCCACTACAGTTCGCCTATCATCGCAACAGGTCCACAGCAGACGCCATCTCCCTGGCCCTGCACTCAACCTTGGAACACCGAGAACATAAGAAACAGGAGCAGGAGTAGGCCATCTAGCCCTTCGAGCCTGCCCCGCCATTCAATAAGATCATGGCTGACCTGTTGTGGCTCCGTTCCACATTCCCGCTCTCTCCCCATAACCCTTAATCCCCTCTCTTATCAAAAACCCATCAACCCGCGTCTTAAAAATATTTAGCGAGGCAGCCTCCACCACTTCAACGGGCAGAGAATTCCAGAGATTCACCACCCTTTGAGTGAAGAAGTTCCTCCTCAACTCCGTTCTAAACCGCCTCCCCTTTATCTTGAGGCTGTGCCCCCTAGTCCTACTGTCCTTTCTGAGCGGGAAGAGTCTCTCCACCTCTATCCTATCCATCCCATTCATCATCTTATACATCTCAATGAGATCTCCCCTCATTCTCCTAAACGCTAATGAGTACAAGCCTAGATTATTCAGCCTCTCCTCATAGCTCAACCCCCTCAACTCCGGTATCAGCCTAGTAAACCTCCTCTGCACTCCCTCCAAGGCCAAAATATCCTTGCGTAAGTACGGCGCCCAAAACTGCACACAGTACTCCAGCTGCGGCCTCACCAATGCCCTATACAGCTGCAGCAAGACCTCCCTACTTTTATATTCAATCCCCCTCGCTATGAAGGCCAGCATCCCATTTGCCTTCCTGACCACCTGCTGCACCTGCAGGCTGGGTTTTTGCGACTCATGCACAAGGACCCCGAGGTCCCTCTGCACCGTCGCCTGCTGCAGTTTTTCGCCACGTAAGTAATAGTCCTTCCTACCATTCTTCCTACCAAAGTGGACCACCTCACACTTGCCAACATTAAATTCCATTTGCCATTTCCTGGCCCATTCGCCCAGCCTATCTAGATCCTTCTGTAGACTCTCCACACCCTCCGCACAATTTGCCGTTCCCCCAATCTTGGTGTCATCAGCAAATTTTGACACCATACACTCGGTTCCCTCCTCCAGATCATCTATATAAATGGTAAAAAACTGAGGCCCCAGCACCGACCCCTGGGGCACCCCACTAGTCACCATCCGCCAATCCGAATAGCACCCATTGACCCCCACTCTCTGCCTCCTATTTGACAACCAATCCTCTATCCACGCTAACACCCTACCCCCAACTCCATGTCCCTCGACCTTCTGCAATAACCTCTTGTGAGGTACTTTGTCAAACGCCTTCTGTAAATCAAGAAACACCACATCCACCGGCTCTCCTCTATCCACCGCCCTAGACACATCCTCATAGAACTCCAGTAAATTTGTCAGACACGACTTCCCTTTAATGAAACCGTGCTGCGTCTGCTCTATCAAGCAATTCCCTTCAAGATGCCTCGCTATTTCCTCCTTAATGACGGATTCTAACATTTTACCTACCACAGACGTTAAACTAACTGGCCTATAATTCCCCGCCTTTTGCCTGGCACCCTTCTTAAACGACGGCGTAACATTAGCCGTTTTCCAATCCTCCGGCACTTCCCCGGAATCCAGCGACGTCTGGAAAATAACCACCAAGATAACAAGGACACCTATGTTAGATTCCTATTTATTGACTCCGGCTCAGCCTTCAACACCATTATTCCCACAAAACTCATCTCCAAACTCTGGCCTGGGCCTTGGCTCCTCCCTCTGTGACTGGACCCTGAACTTCCTAACTCACAGACCACAATCAGTAAGGATAGGCAACAACACCTCCTCCAGGATCATCCTCAACACCAGTGCCCCACAAGGCTGTGTTCTCAGCCCCCTTCTATACTCCTTATACACCTGTGACTGTGTGGCCAAATTCCCCTCCAACTCGATTCTCAAGTTTGCTGACGACACCATCGTAGTGGATCGGATCTCAAACAATGATGAAACAGAGCACAGGAGTGAGATAGAGAATCTGGTGAACTGGTGCAGGGACAATAATCTCTCCCTCAATGTCAACAAAATGAAGGAGATTTTCATCGACTTCAGGAAGTGTGAAGGAGAACATGCCCCTGTCTACATCAGCGGCGACCAATGAGAAATGGTCGAGAGCTTCAAGCTTTTAGGTGTCCAGATCACCAACAACCTGTCCTAATCCCCCCCCATGCCGACACTATAGTTAAGAAAGTCCCACCAACGCCTCTACTTTCTCAGAAGGCTAAGGAAATTTGGCATGTCCGCTACGACTCTCACCAACTTTTACAGATGCCCCATAGAAAGCATTCTTTCTGGTTGTATCACAGCTTGGTCTGGGCTCCTGCTCTGCCCAAGACCGCAAGGAACTACAAAAGGTCGTGAATGTAGCCCAATCCATCACACAAACCAACCTCCCATTCTTTGAGTCTGTCTACACTTCCCGCTGCCTTGGCAAAGCAGCCAAAATAATCAAGTACCCCACACACTTGGACCTACCTTGCACTAAGTTGATCTTTCTCTACACCATAGCTATGACTTTAACACTACATTCTGCACTTAGTGGGTTTTCTTAATTATAGTGTCAGCATGAAGGGATCAAGACAGGTTGATCTGACACTTAAAAACTTGAAGCTCTGCATTGTGTCTGTGATGTGTCGCGTGTGTGATAGAACATAGAAAACTACAACACAAACAGGCCCTTCAGCCCACAAGTTGTGCCGATCATATCCATACCTACCAGGCCTATCTATAACCCTCAATCCCATTAAATCCCATGTACTCATTCTGAAGTCTCTTAAAAGACCCCAGCGAGTTCGCCTCCACCACCCCTGACGGCAGCCGATTCCAGTCACTCACCACCCTCTGAGTGAAAAAATGTGTGATGTGTTGCGTGTGTGTGCATTGCACCGCTGATGTTTGTGTGTCTCTGTTGTTTGCGGCGTGTTGTGTGTGTCTGTATCGTGTCTGTTAAGTTGTGTCTGACGTGTTGTGTGATGTGTAGTAGGAGACTTTCTGATGCTGTGTTGTATGATGTATTAATGCTGAAACATTTGATCAGGAATACAAGTAGAATTGATGAAGATTTCAATAGGATTCAGAATCCTGGAACGAGGAGAATGAGAGATTGTGTAAGTTGTGATGAACTTTGAGTTTGCCTCTGGGGTGAGGGGCTTTCAATAATTTACCAAAGTGAGCTTTGACCAGACTCCATTGGGCTTGTATGCTGGGGCTCTGACACTGGCCATACTCCACTGAGCTTTTCACCTGTTTAAAATTGCACTAAGTGAGCAATTCAGTCTAATCTGTAACTCTGACCCAACTCAGCTCACCGGCACTGCCAGATACAGTACAACAGAGGCCATTCAGCCCATTGTCCCAGGGCTCTCACAAAATGAACTTTCTTTCCCTTAATCCCATTCTTGCTTTTTCCATTGTCCCAACATCAGCAATGTAAACAATTGATTAGATTTATTATTGTCACGTGTATTAGCATACGGTGAAAAGTATTGTTTCTTGTGCGCTATACAGACAAAGCATACCGTTCATAGAAAAGGAAATGAGAGAGTGCAGAATGGAGTGTTCCAGTCAGAGTTAGGGTGTGGAGAAAGATCAACTTAATGCAAAAGTCTGACAGCAGCAGGGAAGAAGCTGTTCTTGAGTCGGTCAGTATGGGACCTCAGACTTTTGTATCTTTTTCCCAAAGGAAGAAGGTGGAAGGGAGAATGTCCGGGGTGTGTGGGGTCCTTAATTATGCTGGCTGCTTTGCCAAGGCAGCGGGAAGTGTAGACAGAGTCAATAGATGGGAGGTCGGTGTGTGTGATGGATTGGGCTACATTTATGACCTTTTGTAGTTCCTTGCAGCCTTGGGCAGAGCAGGAGCCCAGACCAAGCTGTGATACAACCAGAAAGAATGCTTTCTATGGTTGCACCATTTCGCCTTGCCTTTCGGGTGGTAACTCAGTGCAATTATTGTCTCTCTGTAAAACGGAAATTTCTTTATCCTTCATCAATATTGCTCCCATTTTTGATTCCCCTGTTGAATGTCCTCAGAACCTTCTTGTTTATCCCAGTAAAGGAGCCGTGCTTTCCCCAGTCTCTGCTGGTAAATAAAACCTCTGATTTGAGTGATAATTACAGGGATTCTCTCCTGCTGCAGTGTGATAAAAGGTGTCATTCACAGCGCTGCCAAGTGGCAATTACTCTGCGATAATCCGGGCTCCACCAACGCTCAAAACACGGACCAAACATGAACAAGAGCTGAGAGCCACAGCCATGACATCAAGGTTGTATTTGACTGAGCCTGACACGAAAGGACCCGAGCAAAACTGAAATGAAGGGAATCTCCATTGGTAGAAATCAAACCAGGTACAAAGGAAGATGGTTGTGGTTTTTGGAGGTCACCTCAGCTCTAGGACATCACTGCAGGAGTTGGATTTAGGTGGATTGGCCATGCTAAATTGCCCCTTGGTGCCAGGAGAACTAGATAGGGTAAGTGCATGGAGTTATGGGGATAGGGCCTGGGTAAGATTGTGGGCAGTGCAGACTCAATTGGCCGAATAGCCTCTGTCTGCACTGTAGGATTCTATGATTCCAGAGATTCCTCGGGGTAGTGTCCTAGATCCAACCATCTTCAGCTGCTTCATCAATGACTTTCCCTCCATCGTAAGGTCAGAATTGGGATGTTTACGATGGTCAGCACCGTTCCCCAGTCCTCGGACACTGAGCAGTTTCTGACCATTTGTGCTCCATTTTGAGTTTGAGATCTAGATGGGGTTTCTTTCAGCTTTGCTTGTTGCTCCAATAATGACAGCTTTTAGGCTGTTACTTGTTTAAAAAAAAAATCAGTTAAAGTTTATTCATTAGTGTCACAAGGAGGCTTACGTTAACACTGCAATGAAGTTACTGTGAAAATCCCCTAGTCGCCACGCTCCGGCGTCTGTTTGGGTTACACTGAGGGTCAATTTAGCGCGGCCAATGCACCCTAACCAGCACATCTTTCAGACTGTGGAAGGAAACCGGAGCACCTGGAGGAAACCCATGCAGATATGGGGAGGATGTGCAGACTCCACGCAGACAGTGACCCAAGCCGGGAATCGAACCCAGGTCTATGGCGCTGTGAGGCAGCAGCACTAACAACTGTGCCACAGTTCTGGTTTCTTAACTCCTTCAGATCACCGTTGTACATTCACCGTCCCAGTGCTTTCCTTCACAATGATACTGAGACTCTCCGGTTCCTCAAACTATTTACCTGGTCCCTTTTAATTCTATAAGATCCCAGTGGTGGAACTCTTTCCGTTACCACAGCTCCTCCCTGTTGAGCTGGTATCGGGACACACCCCTGGTTTTGTTCCTGAAGATGAAATTCAGAGCTTGACTGTTGGTCATCTTATTCCCTAACTTGCTCATAATCACCTGAGATAACGTTAGATTGTAGTATTTGTTGTTCAGCCGTAAGTTTGCAACTTACGGTAACCAGAGGGGAACCAGTGGATGTGGTGTTTTGAGATTTCCAGAAGGTGTTTGATAAGGTGCCTCACAAAAGGTTGCTGCAGAAGGTGAGGGTGCACGGAGTTGGGGGTAAGGTGTTAGCATGGATAGAGGATTGGTTGTCTAATAGGAGGCAGAGAGTTGGTATCAATGGGTGCTATTCTGGTTGGCGGTTGGTGACTGGTGGAGTGCCCCAGGGATCGGTGCTGGGGCCTCAGCTATTTACCATTTATATAGATGATCTGGAGGAGGGGGCTGAGTGTAGGGTGATGAAATTTGCTGATGACACAAAGATGAGTGGAAAAGCAAATTGCGTGGAAGGTGCAGAAAGTCTGCAGAGGGATCTGGATAGGCTGAGCGAGTGGGCGAGGACCTGGCAGATGGAGTATAATGTTAGCAAGTGTGAGGTTATCCACTTTGGCAGGAATAATAGTAGGAAGGATTATTATTTAAAGGGTGAAAAGCTGCAGCATGCTATGGTGCAGAGGGACCTGGGGGTCCTTGTGCACGAATCACAAAAACCCAGTCTGCAGGTGCAGCAGGTGATCAAGAAGGCAAATGGAATGTTGGCCTTTATAGCGAGGGGGATAGAATATAAAAGCAGGGAGGTCTTGCTGCAACTGTACAGGGCACTGGTGAGGCCGCAGCTGGAGTACTGTGTGCAGTTTTGGTCACCACACTTGCGGAAGGATAATATTGGCCTTGGGGGGAGTGCAGAGGAGGTTCACTAGGCTGATACCGGAGATGAGGGGGTTAGTCTATGAAGAGAGATTGAATAGACTGGGTCTGTACTCGTTAGAGTTTAGAAGGCTGAGGGGGGGATCTTATAGAGACGTATAAGTTAATGAAGGGGCTAGATAGGGTAGAGGTAGAGAGATTCTTCCTGCTTAGAAAGGATAGCAGGACTAGAGGGCACAGCCCCAAAATAAGGTGGGGGGGGGGGTGCAGTTTAGATCAGAGTTGAGGAGGAACTTCTTCACTCAAAGGGTGGTGAATCTCTGGAATTCTCTACCCGTTGAAGTGGTGGAGGCTACCTCGCTGAATATATTTAAGTCACGGGGAGATAGATTTCTGATAGACAAGGGAATTAAGGGTTATGGGGAGAAAGTGGGAAAGTGGAACTGATCCACTTCAGATCAGCCATGATCTTATTGAATGGCGGGGCAGGCTCGAAGGGCTAGATGGCCTACTCCTGCTCCTATTTCTTATGTTCTTGCAGCCACCTTTCCATTAATAGTTCTCCTGGTGAGAACTTACTTTTAGCAGTGCGGCTCTGGATTTAAGAGAGGCTCAATTAATATCTTTGTTCTTTTTCATCAATTCCTTGATTGTACAAAGTCCTTTTTTTTTGCTTCTCCATCAGTCTGTGGATATTTGCTCACAGACGTGGAAGCATTTTCCTGCCCAAAGTTAGAGAGCAGCTCATTAGCAAACAGGACCATTTTCTGATATAATGATGCCTTGTGTTGTAAAGATTCTTCTCAGTGATGTAATATCTGCCTTTGCTCCAGTGCTGTACAGTCCACTTCCTCCGTGCAATATATTAGTAAACTACTGGATTGTCAGAATCTGTTGTTCCTGGGGCTTCCCTTGAACATACTCAGTAACTGAATTGTATCAATTTCCTTTTGGTCGAGACAGTGATACTTATGAGCCACTTTAGTTAATCAGGTAATACTGAAACACCCACACCAGTATCTAGCTTGAATTCTGTGGAGGGATCATCAGCTTCTAACTTAATGCTCCAGCAATTATTTTCTATTTTGTTCACTTCTTTAGGAAGATTATTTGTTTAATTTGGGGCTCTTCCACTTCTTGGCCATGTTATTTTCTCCTCCTTCCCGTGAGTTATTTATATTTTAGATTGGCAGGCATCTTTAAAGTGTTGTAATATCCCATATTTGTGGCACCCTGCTCCCCCGATAGGTATCCTTCTGACTTATGTCAGGTTCCCTGTCTCTCTCCACCCTCCCCCTCCTCCCCCCCGGCCACCCCCACACTGCGCACACGCATGCACACATAAGAACATGCGATTTTACCTTGTGGATGTTGTGTTTTTTTTCCCAATTTTGCAGGCTTCTGCTCCATTGTACTTTCTCTTTTCTGTCTGACTTATTGAATCGTCAAACTTATTTTTTTACCTAGTGACATCACTTTCCCCATGACCAATCGCTCTGTTTTGCTTCCTGAGATTAATCTGCCATGCTGTTTGTATTGACTTTGTAAAAGATAAATCTTCCCTTGTTTGCAAGGGATCTGACCAGGTTTCATCGAATAGTCATAATTTACCCCAGATCCGGAAAGGTTATTTATAAACGGAACCACGGGCTTTGTTGATTTTTGCTGCTTTTAAATTTTGCTCCACCTGTGATCAATTTTTTTCTGACATGGAAATAAGAACTGGATGCCTCGCGGATGTCCTCATGTGAGATTGAAGTTACACTGACATCCTGGCTTGCAATAAATATCATTTGCTATGACTCCTATTGATAGAGTAATGTACTGACCCAATTCTCCTGATTCAAACCTGAATCTGCTCTGTATCTGGAGAAACTCTTACTCCAGTTGTCCCGGTTTTGAGCCTTCTGTATTTTTGGAACAGTTCTGAGAACGGCGATATCGATTTAATATCTTCCCCGAGCTCTGGATCCTGCTGCTTCAGTCATTTGGGCTGAGAAGTGGCACGTGACATTCTCACCCACAAGTGCCAATCAGTGACCATCTCCGATAAGAGAGAATTGGAATGCCACCAAGTATATTCCCTCCAAGTCACTCACCTCCCTGACTTTGAAATAGATCTCCGTTCCTTCACTGTCAAAATCCTGGAACTCCCAATGGGAGCTCACCACCACCTTCTGGAGGGAAATTGGGATGGGCAATAAATGTTGACTTGGCCAGCGGTGCCGTAGCAGATATGTTTGTAATGTAGAATGTATAAAAGCAGCTTTGGGGATGTAATTTACAAATCGGTTAGCAGGAGTGAATGGATCTTAAGGGAAGTATGTAATGTCATCTCCACAACTCAGTATTAGAACAACTGCCTTTCTTGTTCTATATGATTAACCTGGCTTGGGTGTAGGAAATATAATTCAGAGTTTGTGGATGATACAAAACTTGGCTTGAAAGTTTACAGTGAGCAATTTTGTAGATGTCAGAATGACACAGGGCTGTTAAATGAGCAGACGACATGAAAAATGCAGTCCAGATAAATGTGATATGATGCACTTTGAGAAAAACAACATATTGAGACAGTATAATTTAGTAGTACAGTTTGGAGAGGAGTGGAATAACAGAGGGGCTGGGAGTGACTATTCACAAACCTTTGAAGGTGGCAGGATAAGGAGCTAAGGTGGTTAAGGAAGGGTCTGTGATACGGGCCTTGTAAATAGAGGCACTGAACAAAAAACAATAAAATCACTGGTTAAGCAGCAGCTGGAGAACAGGGTCCAATGTGGGCACTGGCAGCATTGAAAAAATAGTCAAAAGTTTCACAACACCAGGTTAAAGTCCAACCTGTTTATTTGACAGTGAACCCACAAGCTTTTGGGGTTTGCCCCTTTGTCAGGTGAGTGGAGAGTTCTGGTCTCAAACAGGGCGTATAAAAGGCACACACAGTTTACAGAATACTGATTAGAATGTGGGTCTTTACAGCTAACCTGCTATTCAAGTTTTAAAGATGCAGACAATGTGAGTGGAGATAGCATCAGGCACAGGTTAAAGAGATGTGTATTGTCTCCAGACAGGACAGTTAGTGAGATTTTACAAGTTCAGGCAAGTCATGGGGGGGGGTTACAGATAGTGCGATGTGAACCCAAGATCCTGGTTAAGGCCGTCTTTGAATAGCAGGTTAGGTGTAAAGAGTCACATTCTAATCAGTAATCTGTAAACTGTGCCTTTTATACGCTCTGTTTGAGACCAGAACTCTCCATTCACCTGACAAAGGGGCAAAGCCCGAAAACTTGTGAGTTTACTATCAAATAAACAGGTTGGACTTAAACCTGGTGTTGTAAAACTTCTTACTGTGTTTACTCCAGTCCAACGCCAGCATCTCCACATCATTGAAAGAATGTTAGAGTCTCGTAGGGAGTGTGGTGAAGATTTACCAGAATGATTCCAGGGATGAGGGAGTTCAGCTAGTGGCGAGATTCAAGAAGCTGGAATTGTTCTCCTTTGAGCAGAGAATGTCAAAGGGAGATTTAATAGAGAGATTCAGGTTTGAAGTTTAGTTATTATTGTCACAAGTAGGTTTACATTAACACTGCAATGAAGTTACTGTGAAAATCCCCTAGTTGCCACACTCTGGTGTCTATTCAGGTACACTGAGGGAGAATTTAGCACGGTCAATGCACCCTAACCACGCTTTTCTGACTGTGGGAGGAAACCGGAGCAACTGGAGGAAACCCATGCAGACACGGGGAGAACGCGCAAACCCAGCACAGACAGTGAACCAAGGCTGGAATCGAACCCAGGACCCTGGCACTGAGGGGCAGCATTGCTAACCACTGTGCCACCCTGTGCTGGGAGGTGGAATCTGGTTCCATCAAACTTCTTTGGAAGGCAGTTGGACCCACACTTAAAGAAAATAGATTTTCAGGATTATGGGGAAAAAGTTGTGCTGTGAGATTGATTGGATAACTCTCTAAAAAAAAAATGGGCTGACAGACACACGGTGGGCAAGTGGGTCCCGTTCTGCGCTGTAAAATACTATCATTCCTTGAAAGTAAATTTGTATCAGTTTCCGTCAGGCAGTTTTTTCCAGACCGCAGCTTGTCGCTGTGTAAAAACATTTCTGTTTGTATCGACCATCAATTTCCACTTATGGTAACACATTCCACATTCTGACAATCCTGTTTAAAAAACTTCCCTTCCTCAATTCCTGACCACAACATTTCCATTTTTGTCCCTGGTTGGAAACTGAGTGAGTGATGCGCTTGCCAATATTTTATGATGTCATTTTTGTTTGTTTTATTAAAGATTGTGTAAGTTGACAAACTCAGCAAGAACGATGGCAAAAATCCAAGAAAACACGTCAGGAATTGGTGCTGCATTCATTTACCTTTCATTCTTCAATAATAGCAGACAAAAATATACGAGGAAAGGGATAGAATTGCAAAAATATATTAAACTTGACTCGGGACTTGGTTAGATCACACTTGGAGATTGCACAGTTCCAGTCTCCACATCATACACAGAATCTTCAACAGACAAGGTGAAAGGAAGAAAGATTTCCAGGCATTTTCCCAGGACTGAGAGGATATATTCTATCAGAAAAGATTAAACAATTCTTTCAGGAAAGAGAACAATGATAGGTTGACCTGAAAGAGCTCTTTAAAGTTGAGACGGGTTTGATGGGGCAGGTTTGGAAAGGTCACAGAATGAAACTGCATGGATGGAGATCAGTCAGCCCATTGCTCTGTGCTGGTGTTTCAGCGATCAGGGTCATTTCACCCCCTGTGCTGTGTAATTTTTTTTCCTCTTGAAGTATTTTATCCAACTCCCTTCAGAAAGTTTCTTTTAAATCTGCTTCCAAAACCTTTTCAGGCAGCGCACTCTGACTGTGTAAAGAAACCAAGAAAAACTGCAGCAGGCGACGGTGCAGAGGGACCTCGGGGTCCTTGTACATGAGTCGCAAAAACCCAGCTTGCAGGTGCAGCAGGTGGTCAGGAAGGCGAATGGGATGCTGGCCTTCATAGCGAGGGGGATTGAATATAAAAGTAGGGAGGTCTTGCTGCAGCTGTATAGGGCATTGGTGAGGCCGCAGCTGGAGTACTGTGTGCAGTTTTGGGCGCCGTACTTACGCAAGGATATTTTGGCCTTGGAGGGAGTGCAGAGGAGGTTTACCAGGCTGATGCCGGAGTTGAGGGGGTTGAGCTATGAGGAGAGGCTGAATAAACTAGGCTTGTACTCGTTAGAGTTTAGAAGAATGAGGGGAGATCTCATTGAGACGTATAAGATGATGAATGGGATGGATAGGATAGAGGTGGAGAGACTCTTCCCGCTCAGAAAGGATAGTAGGACTAGGGGGCACAGCCTCAAGATAAAGGGGAGGCAGTTTAGAACGGAGTTGAGGAGGAACTTCTTCACTCAAAGGGTGGTGAATCTCTGGAAATCTCTGCCCGTTGAAGTGGTGGAGGCTGCCTCGCTAAATATTTTTAAGAAGCGGGTTGATGGGTTCTTGATAAGAGAGGGGATTAAGGGTTATGGGGAGAGGGCGGGAAAGTGGAACTGAGCCACGACAGATCAGCCATGATCTTATTGAATGGCGGGGCAGGCTCGAAGGGCTAGATGGCCTACTCCTGCTCCTATTTCTTATGTTCTTATGTTCTATGGACGGAGGCTGAGAGTGGGAATTAGCCAGGTAACTGCATCCAACACTCAAAGGGAAATTTGTGTTCCGTACTTGTCAATTTTGCTTGCTATATGGTCCTCAGCGTGGTGGCACAGTGGTTAGCAGTGCTGCCTCACAGCACCAGGGACCTGGGTTCAATTCCAGCCCCTGGTCACTGTGTCAAGTTTGCATGTTCTCCCCATGTCTGCACGGGTTTCCTCCGGGTGCTCCAGTTTCCTCCCACAGTCCAAAGATGTGTAGGTTAGGTTGATTGGCCATGATAAATTACCCATTAGTGTCAGCGGAACTAGCAGGATAAAGATGTGGCCTTACGGGGATACAGCCTGGATGGATTGATTTTATTTATTGTTTTCAAATGTATTAGTATATAGTGAAAAGTATTGTTTCTTGCGAGCTATACAGACAGCATACAGTACATAGAGAAGGAAAGGAGAGGGTGCAGAATATAGTGTTACAGTCATAGTTAGGGTGTAGAGAAAGATCAACTTAATGTGAGGTAGGTCCATTCAAAAGTCTGACAGCAGCAGGGAAGAAGCTGTTCTTGAGTCGGTCGGTACGGGACCTCAGGCTTTTGTATCTTTTTCCCAACGGAAGAAGGTGGGGTGTGTGGGGTCCTTGATTATGCCGGCTGCTTTTCCGAGGCATTGGGAAGTGTAGACAGAGTCAGTGGATGGGAGGCTGGTTTGAGTGGGCTTTGTTCACGACTCTTTGTCGTTTCTTGTGATCTTGGGCAGAGCAGGAGCCCAGACCAAGCTGTGATACTTCTGGAAAGGATGCTTCCTATGGTGCATCTGTAAAAGTTGGTGAGAGTTGTAGCTGACATACCAAATTTCCTTAGTCTTCTGAGAAAGTAGAGGCATTGGTGGGTTTTCTTAACTATAGTGTCGGCGTGGAGGAACCACACTTGGAAATACTGTGTACAGTTCTGGTCACCCTATTATAGAAAGGATATTATTAAACTAGAAAGAGTGTAGAAAAAATTTACTAGGATGCTACCGGGACTTGATGGTTTGAGTTATAAGGAGAGGCTGGATAGACTGGGACTTTTTTCTCTGGAGTGTAGGAGGCTGAGGGGTGATCTTATAGAGGTCTATAAAATAATGAGGGGCACAGATCAGCTAGATAGTCAATATTTTTTCCCAAAGGTAGGGGAGTCTAAAACTAGAGGGCATGGGTTTAAGGTGAGAGGAGAGAGATACAAAAGTGTCCAGAGGGACAATGTTTTCACACAGAGGGTGGTGAGTGTCTGGAACAAGCTGCCAGAGGTAGCAGTAGAGGCGGGTACAATGTTGTCTTTTAAAAAGCATTTAGACAGTTACATGGGTACAATGGGTATAGAGGGATATGGGGCAAATGCAGGCAATTGGGATTAGTTTAGGGGTTTTGAAAAAAAGGGTGGCATGGACAAGTTGGGCCGAAGGGCCTGTTTCCATGCTGTAAATCTCTGCGACTCTATGAAATTTGGCATGTCAGCTATGACTGTCACCAACTTTTACAGATGCACCCATAGAAAGTATTCTTTCTGGTTGTATCACGGCTTGGTCTGGGCTCCTGCTCTGTCCAAGACCACAAGGAACTACAAAGAGTTGTAAATATAGCCCAGTCTATGATGCAAACCAGCCTCCCATCTATTGACTCTGTCTACACTTCCTGCTGCCTTGGCAAAGCAGCCAGCATAACTAAGGTCCCCACGCACCCGGACATTCTCTCTTCCACCACCTTCCATCGGGAAAAGGTACAAAAGTCTGAGGTCACGAACGGCTTCTTCTTCTGGGATAATGTGTACACTCGGTCTTTGCTTAGTGTGTTCTGACAGAGGAGGCTTTCACCCTGTACTTGATGTGAGATTCCTGTTCCTGTTACTCTGGACATCAAGTGAACTCAAAGCAATCTGTCTGCACAAAGCAGATTCACAAGCTGCAGGTACAGATACTGTGGCGTGAC
The DNA here is from genome assembly GCF_965287045.1 of Carcharhinus amblyrhynchos. NCBI lineage: Eukaryota > Metazoa > Chordata > Chondrichthyes > Carcharhiniformes > Carcharhinidae > Carcharhinus > Carcharhinus amblyrhynchos. The sequence continues at coordinate 73,031 of NW_027650295.1, read as the reverse complement.
AGTGTGACATGCTTTAGGTGTTTTTACAGTGAGGGTTCCACGTCACTCTGCAAACTGGCTGACCTTCAGCAGCTGTAGGCCTGAGATCAATCGAAGGATTGAGTTTAGGAGTCGGGAGGTAATGCTGCAACTTTACAAGACCCTTGTCAGACCCCACTTGGAGTATTGTGCGCAGTTCTGGTCGCCTCACTATAGGAAGGATGTGGAAGCTATTGAGAGGGTGCAGAGGAGATTTACAAGGATGTTGCCTGGATTGGGTGGCATGCCTTTTGAGGATAGGTTGAGGGAGCTGGGACTCTTCTCCCTGGAGAGACGAAGGTTGAGAGGCGACCTGATAGAGGTTTATAAAATGTTGAGAGGAATAGATAGGGTGGATTCTCGGAGGCTATTTCCCCGGGTTGAAATGGTCGCTACGAGAGGACACAGGTTTAAGGTGCTGGGGAGCAGGTACAGAGGAGATGTCAGGGGTAAGATTTTCCCTCAGAGGGTGGTGAGTGAGTGGAATCGGCTGCCTTCGGTGGTGGTGGAGGCGAACTCACTGGGGTCTTTTAAAAGACTTCTGGATGAGTGTATGGGATTTAATGGGATTGGGAGTTATAGATAGTCCTGGTAGGTATGGATATGATCAGTGCAACTTGTGGGCCAAAGGGCCTGGTTGTGCTGTAGTGTTCTATGTTCTGTACGGTTTCTTCAATTTCAGGGACTGACGGGGGTGGTGAGGGGTTTGCAGGGACTGACTGGGGATTGGGGGAATTACAGGGTCTGACTGGGAGGGGCTGGTGCTGGAGCCTCTGGGTTACTGTGAGGAGGCAGCATTTGGAGTACGGGGAGTCACACATTGCAGGAACTATCTGGCAATGGTATTGATGGAGGGAGTGCCCTGGGGCAGCTACAGTGAACGCACAGGAGGATCACACAACCCACCAGAGACCTGAGCAATAAGCACAAGGTCTGATGTGTGGAGGAACGCAAAACAGAGCTTGGGGGGGGGGGGGGGGAGGGGGAGCGGGGAGAACCCAGAACAGGGCAGGGGTGGGTGGGGGGGGGGAACCAGAACAGGGTTGGGGGAGGGGAGGGGAACCAGAACAGGGCTGGGGTTGGGGGAGGGGAGGGGAACCAGAACAGGGCTGGGGGTGGGGGAGGGGAGGGGAACCAGAACAGGGCTGGGGGTGGGGGGGGCAGAGGGGAACCAGAACAGGGCTGTGGCGGGGGGGTCCATTCTGAGATGATGTCAGGAAACGTTCCTTCACAAATCTGGAAACCTCCCTGGAAAGCTCTGGGGGCAAAATGAATCTTCGAGACTGAGATTGATTGATTTTGATTGGGTAAGGATATGGTGTAGGCTCGATGGGCTGAATGGCCTCTTTCTGCACTGTCGGGATTTGATGGTGCTAAGGTGAGGAATTACAGTTCGAGTTTGATTGAGATTGTTGGCACTTTTGGATTCATTGACTTCTGGACCCTTCAGTATCATAAAGTCCAACAAGTTTATAAACCTATTGGACTTCAACTTGGTGTTGTGAGACGTCTCACCGTGCCCACCCCATCCACCGTGCCCACCCCACGCCGGCATCTCCACATCACGGCCCTTCAGCATCCCCAGTTTAATTGGTCGACCATTGGCAGCCAATCATTGAGCTGCCTGGCTTCTAACTTCTGCAAACCCTCCACCTCCCAGTCAGTCCCTTCAAACCCCCCTCTGACAGTGCGGCGCTCCCTCAGCACTGACCCTCTGACAGTGCGGCGCTCCCTCAGTACTGACCCTCTGACAGTGTGGCACTCCCTCAGTACTGACCCTCTGACAGTGCGGCACTCCCTCAGCACTGACCCTCTGACAGTGCGGCACTCCCTCAGCACTGACCCTCTGACAGTGCGGCACTCCCTCAGCACTGACCCTCTGACAGTGCGGCACTCCCTCAGCACTGACCCTCTGACAGTGCGGCACTCCCTCAGCACTGACCCTCTGACAGTGCGGCACTCCCTCAGCACTGACCCTCTGACAGTGCGGCACTCCCTCAGCACTGACCCTCTGACAGTGCGGCACTCCCTCAGCACTGACCCTCTGACAGTGCGGCACTCCCTCAGCACTGACCCTCTGACAGTGCGGCACTCCCTCAGCACTGACCCTCTGACAGTGCGGCACTCCCTCAGCACTGACCCTCTGACAGTGCGGCACTCCCTCAGCACTGACCCTCTGACAGTGCGGCACTCCCTCAGCACTGACCCTCTGACAGTGCGGCACTCCCTCAGCACTGACCCTCTGACAGTGCGGCACTCCCTCAGCACTGACCCTCTGACAGTGCGGCACTCCCTCAGCACTGACCCTCTGACAGTGCGGCACTCCCTCAGCACTGACCCTCTGACAGTGCGGCACTCCCTCAGCACTGACCCTCTGACAGTGCGGCACTCCCTCAGCACTGACCCTCTGACAGTGCGGCACTCCCTCAGCACTGACCCTCTGACAGTGCGGCACTCCCTCAGCACTGACCCTCTGACAGTGCGGCACTCCCTCAGCACTGACCCTCTGACAGTGCGGCACTCCCTCAGCACTGACCCTCTGACAGTGCGGCACTCCCTCAGCACTGACCCTCTGACAGTGCGGCACTCCCTCAGCACTGACCCTCTGACAGTGCGGCACTCCCTCAGCACTGACCCTCTGACAGTGCGGCACTCCCTCAGCACTGACCCTCTGACAGTGCGGCACTCCCTCAGCACTGACCCTCTGACAGTGCGGCACTCCCTCAGCACTGACCCTCTGACAGTGCGGCACTCCCTCAGCACTGACCCTCTGACAGTGCGGCACTCCCTCAGCACTGACCCTCTGACAGTGCGGCACTCCCTCAGCACTGACCCTCTGACAGTGCGGCACTCCCTCAGCACTGACCCTCTGACAGTGCGGCACTCCCTCAGCACTGACCCTCTGACAGTGCGGCACTCCCTCAGCACTGACCCTCTGACAGTGCGGCACTCCCTCAGCACTGACCCTCTGACAGTGCGGCACTCCCTCAGCACTGACCCTCTGACAGTGCGGCACTCCCTCAGCACTGACCCTCTGACAGTGCGGCACTCCCTCAGCACTGACCCTCTGACAGTGCGGCACTCCCTCAGCACTGACCCTCTGACAGTGCGGCACTCCCTCAGCACTGACCCTCTGACAGTGCGGCACTCCCTCAGCACTGACCCTCTGACAGTGCGGCACTCCCTCAGCACTGACCCTCTGACAGTGCGGCACTCCCTCAGCACTGACCCTCTGACAGTGCGGCACTCCCTCAGCACTGACCCTCTGACAGTGCGGCACTCCCTCAGCACTGACCCTCTGACAGTGCGGCACTCCCTCAGCACTGACCCTCTGACAGTGCGGCACTCCCTCAGCACTGACCCTCTGACAGTGCGGCACTCCCTCAGCACTGACCCTCTGACAGTGCGGCACTCCCTCAGCACTGACCCTCTGACAGTGCGGCACTCCCTCAGCACTGACCCTCTGACAGTGCGGCACTCCCTCAGCACTGACCCTCTGACAGTGCGGCACTCCCTCAGCACTGACCCTCTGACAGTGCGGCACTCCCTCAGCACTGACCCTCTGACAGTGCGGCACTCCCTCAGCACTGACCCTCTGACAGTGCGGCACTCCCTCAGCACTGACCCTCTGACAGTGCGGCACTCCCTCAGCACTGACCCTCTGACAGTGCGGCACTCCCTCAGCACTGACCCTCTGACAGTGCGGCACTCCCTCAGCACTGACCCTCTGACAGTGCGGCACTCCCTCAGCACTGACCCTCTGACAGTGCGGCACTCCCTCAGCACTGACCCTCTGACAGTGCGGCACTCCCTCAGCACTGACCCTCTGACAGTGCGGCACTCCCTCAGCACTGACCCTCTGACAGTGCGGCACTCCCTCAGCACTGACCCTCTGACAGTGCGGCACTCCCTCAGCACTGACCCTCTGACAGTGCGGCACTCCCTCAGCACTGACCCTCTGACAGTGCGGCACTCCCTCAGCACTGACCCTCTGACAGTGCGGCACTCCCTCAGCACTGACCCTCTGACAGTGCGGCACTCCCTCAGCACTGACCCTCTGACAGTGCGGCACTCCCTCAGCACTGACCCTCTGACAGTGCGGCACTCCCTCAGCACTGACCCTCTGACAGTGCGGCACTCCCTCAGCACTGACCCTCTGACAGTGCGGCACTCCCTCAGCACTGACCCTCTGACAGTGCGGCACTCCCTCAGCACTGACCCTCTGACAGTGCGGCACTCCCTCAGCACTGACCCTCTGACAGTGCGGCACTCCCTCAGCACTGACCCTCTGACGGTGCGGCACTCCCTCAGCACTGACCCTCTGACGGTGCGGCACTCCCTCAGCACTGACCCTCTGACGGTGCGGCACTCCCTCAGCACTGACCCTCTGACGGTGCGGCACTCCCTCAGCACTGACCCTCTGACGGTGCGGCGCTCCCTCAGCACTGACCCTCTGACGGTGCGGCGCTCCCTCAGCACTGACCCTCTGACGGTGCGGCGCTCCCTCAGCACTGACCCTCTGACGGTGCGGCACTCCCTCAGCACTGACCCTCTGACAGTGCGGCGCTTGGAATGTTGGGCTGGATTGGGAGTGTGGAGTGGGATTGGCCCCTCGAGTTTCTGAGCTGGAGGTGGGTTTTCCGTGGAGCTGCCGTCAAACGACAAGAAATTCTCCCAAATCAGGAAATGTTAGAGCTTGCAGTTGTTTCTGTTCACTGGGGAGACAGGTGAAGATGGTGAAATTTAATTGTCGTTTGTGCTAAAAAAAAAGCTGTTGTGATGAAATAGTTTTGTTGTTGGAGAATGGTCGTTCCAGCGGGAATAATGAATTAAAGAAATAGGGTTTTGAATGTGATCTGGGAGCGTCCTGAGCACTGGATTCAGTGGGAAAATCAATGGACAAACTGGATTGGAAATATGTTCAACTTCGAGAAAAAGCCTGGACTGAGATGTCAGAGTTTCAAATGTAGATGAATAAAGATGCAAATAATGAAAGTGTGTGTGTTGAGTGCGGGTGTGTGTGAGCGGAGTAGTGGAACAGGGCGGTGATGCTGATAGAAGTGGTAATACACTCAGTGAGTTGTGTGTTGTGCTGAATGCAGCTATTAAAGGGAGTTAGGTTTGGGTGAAAGTCAGTGATCTGTGCTCTTGACCTCCTGCACTGTTATCTCTGGTGTCTCCTAAGGTCTATCCTTGGCCTTTCCCTTTTCTTCATCTACAGTCTGTCCCTGGGTAACATCATCAGAAATAGTGTTAGTTTTCACACGTGCACTGGTAACAGCCACATCCCTCTCCACTCCGAAACTGTTAGTAAATTATCAGCTGGCTTACCCTGACACCAGGCAAGCAGCCATTTCCTCCAGTTGAACATTGGGAAAACCGGAAGCATTGTTTCTGGTCCCTATTCTATATTCCCGAGCCTGTGACTCCATTCAGTTCCCTGGGAATGAGATTAACCCGGAATGTTTGCACGCTCAGTGTCAGATTTAACCCCAAGATCAACTTCTGACCACCACTCACTGGGGGTAGAAAACTTGTTTCTCGCTCCTAGCTTTGTCTTATTAATATTAGTTTTTTCCAAGCAGAAACTTTGCTCCTCTTCTCATTCCCTAAATCTGAAGATCATTGCTGTGATGGCCACGGGGAACCCCCTATAAATCTCTCCACCGATTTCATACAGAAAGACCTGTCTTATCAAGTGAGTGCAGACTGGCCCAATGGGAAACTGGTCAGGGGTTTTTAAACCTGTTACTCTGCCCCGACTGATGTTGTATATCCCGAGGTAAAGACTGTCGGACTGTAAGCTGCTGCTGTAGTGCTGTCGTTCTGATAAGGGGCATTGGTGAGGGGAAACTGGTACTTGACTCAATTACTACAACGATGATGAGGAGAAAATTTCTTTTTCCTCCATCCTTCTTCCAGACAACTTCCAAACGTCAAGAATTTCTCTGGTAAGAGAAAGACAAAGTGTCTCTTTTTGGGAAACTCAAACCCTCTGACAGAGTGAGGAAGACAGGGTCCGTGCGATACTCCCTCCACACTAACATTGAAGGAGATGGAAAGCAAAAAGTGATATTGTTAATGGCATCGCATTGGCCCCAAATTTCCGATATCACTTAGTCCTGGTCACAGGGACCTCAGGACAAGAGCCAACCCAATCAGAACCTTGCAGAGATTTTCCAGTTTGGAAGTTCGCTTGAAGAGAGCAAAATGCTTTTTTAAAGTGGTCAAAATAACTCGTTCAGGTGATCAAGTAAATGGCAAAGTCGAGAATAAAGTAAAGGCCGTTGAGGAAGCATCAACTCCAAGGAACATGACGGAGTTAAAATCCTTCCTGGGATTAGTCAATTATTACAGGGAATTTATCCTGAATTTAGCTTCCATGCTGATGATATGCGAACACCATTACAGACATGCCAGAGATGGACCTGGGAAGCTTTGCAAGTAGAGACTCTTTCTGAAGTTGAATGTCAGTGACTCTCATCTCACTTACTGGCCCATTGTGATCTGAAGAAAGAACTTCTATTAATTTAAGAAGCTTCCTCATGGTGTGGTGCTGTCACATCTCTGGAAAAATGGGATGGAGACGTTCTTCATGTTTGTCCCCGGGATGCTTTTGGACGCGGAGCGAAGGTGTGTTCTCAGATTGAGAAGGGTTAAATGTTGTGTTTGTTGTGAAGAAATCCCATCAATTCTTCTACAGTTGATAGTTTTTATCGTCACCAACCTGACTGAGTCTCTTCAAAGAGAACAAGGCAGTTCCCCTTCCTGTCTCCGCTTGGATGCAGCACTGGGCCTTGTTATTGGTCGCCTATGAACTGGGATAGCTAATGTGGGCACACTGAGATACCTCCCTCTGCCCACAAGCCTGGCTCTTCACCAGCATTGGAAGAGGTTCTGATGATGCTGAACATTTTGGAGATCTTGCCAGTGTCAGCAATGCAGATTAAAACCTAGATTCAAAAAGATCCAAATGGATCCGATACGAGGCACAAGATCCATGATCCAATATGGTGAATTCCAAAGCAGAAACTTTGCTCCTGAAGAAATGAAATCCTCCATCATTAAGGAAGCTGAACTTCGTGCTGAGGAAGGGATCATCCTTCGGGGGTCCCGAGTAATTGTTCCACCCCCCAGGACGAAGTCCAGTATTAACAGAATGACGTAATGGCCACCTGGGAATGTTGGCCTGGAGTTACGTCTGGTGGCCCAGTCTTGACTCTGACATCACAGACTTGGTAAGGTGATGTGACCAATGCCAGGAAAATCAAAAACTCCTCCCCTCAGCCTCCCTCCGTGCGTGGGAGGGGCCTGGCAGGCTGGGGGTACGTGTACATGTGATCCTCACAGGCCCCTTTATGGGTTCCATACTTTCAATCATGGTGGACACACATTCCAAATGGTTGGAGGTTCACCATATTAGCCCCATGACCACTCATGACCATTATTCCCACAAAACTCATGTCCAAACTCCATGGCCTGGGCCTCGGCTCCTCCCTCTGTGACTGGACCCTGAACTTCCTAACTCACAGACCACAATCAGTAAGGATCAGCAACAACACCTCCCCCACGATCATCCTCAACACCGGTGCCCCACAAGGCTGTGTTCTCAGCCCCCTTCTTATACTCCTTATACACCTGTGACTGTGAGGCCAAATTCCCCTCCAACTCCATCTTCAAGTTTGCTGATGGGCCATGGGTCAGATCGTAAACGATGATGAGACAGAGTACAGGAATGAGATAGAGAATCTGGTGAACTGGAGTGACAACAATAATCTCTCCCTCAATGTCAACAAAACGAAGGAGATTGTCATTGACTTCGGTAGGTGTAGTGGAGGAGATGTCCCTGTCTACATCAATGGGGACAAAGTAGAGAAGTCGAGAGCTTCAAGGTTTTAAGTGTCCAGATCACCAATAGCCTGTCCTGGTCCCTCCGTGCCGACACTATAGTTAAGAAAGTCCCACCAACACTTCTACTTTCTCAGAAGGCTAAGGAAATTTGGCATGTCAGCTACAACTCTCACCAACTTTTACAGATGCCCCATAGAAAGCATCCTTTCTGGTTGTATCACAGCTCGGTCTGGGCTCCTGCTCTGCCCAAGATCACAAGGAACTACAAAGGGTTGTGATAGAAGTCCAGTCTGTCATGCAAAGCAGCCTCCCGTCCATTGGCTCTGTCTATGCTTCCCGCTGCCTCAGGAAAGCATAATTAAGGACCTCACACACCCCGGACATTCTCCCTTCCACCTGCTTCCATCGTGAAGAAGATACGAAAGTCTGAGGTTACGTACCGACCGACTCAAGAACAGCTTCTTCCCTGCTGCTGTCAGACTTTTGAAAGGACCTACCTCGCATTAAGCTGATCTTTCTCTACACCCTCGCTGTGACAGTAACACTACATTCTGCACCCTCTCCTTTCTTTCTCTGTGAATGGTATGCTTTGCGTGCGAGAAACAATACTTTTGACTGTATGTCAATACATGTGACAATAATAAATCAAATTAAATTAAATCAAGCTACTCAGGATGTAATTGAGAAATTTTGACAAGATGTCAGCACAGTGAGAAGACCGGAAGTCCTGGTTTCCGATAGCGACACGGCCTTTACTGGCAGTGATCTCCGATCGTATCGACTTGTCCAAACTGCACCTCACCTCCCGTCACCGAGTGGACTGGTAGATTGCACGGGTCAAACCTTCCAAAATGGTAGGAAGAAATAGCCAGCGGTATCCATGGAAACCAAACTGGAAGGACTATTGTTTGATTACAGGAGCACACAGGCCGAGCTTTACACCAGATTGTGCCTGTGTTCCCAGAGCTGATGGGGAAGGGAGAATCCCAAGGTGAAAACTGAAAAAGGAGGCATCATTCTGCAAAGGCAAAAAGAACTTTTGCCATGGGGTGAACCAGATCGCGTGAGAAACTTTGGGAATGGTCTCGGGTGGGTTCCTGGAATCCTTTTGGAGAAAATGAGACCAGTATTTTACAAGGTCAAAGTTCGGGGTAAAACCCTAAAGAATCACTTGGACAATCTCGGAGCCGGGCAGCCCCCACCACTGGCCTGGAGACAGCCACTGTGTTACCCCTTCAGAGTGGGTAATTACTGGGGGAGATCCCCAGGATCACTGATCCAGGGTGTGTGATTACTGAGGGAGATCCCCAGGGTCACTGATCCAGGGTGTGTGATTACTGAGGGAGATCCCCAGGATCACTGATCCAGGGTGTGTGATTACTGGGGGAGATCCCCAGGATCACTGATCCAGGGTGTGTGATTACTGGGGGAGATCCCCAGGATCACTGATCCAGGGTGTGTGATTACTGGGGGAGATCCCCAGGGTCACTGATCCAGGGTGTGTGATTACTGAGGGAGATCCCCAGGGTCACTGATCCAGGGTGTGTGATTACTGAGGGAGATCCCCAGGATCACTGATCCAGGGTGTGTGATTACTGGGGGAGATCCCCAGGATCACTGATCCAGGGTGTGTGATTACTGGGGGAGATCCCCAGGATCACTGATCCAGGGTGTGTGATTACTGAGGGAGATCCCCAGGATCACTGATCCAGGGTGTGTGATTACTGGGGGAGATCCCCAGGATCACTGATCCAGGGTGTGTGATTACTGGGGGAGATCCCCAGGATCACTGATCCAGGGTGTGTGATTACTGAGGGAGATCCCCAGGATCACTGATCCAGGGTGTGTGATTACTGAGGGAGATCCCCAGGATCACTGATCCAGGGTGTGTGATTACTGAGGGAGATCCCCAGGATCACTGATCCAGGGTGTGTGATTACTGAGGGAGATCCCCAGGATCACTGATCCAGGGTGTGTGATTACTGGGGGAGATCCCCAGGATCACTGATCCAGGGTGTGTGATTACTGAGGGAGATCCCCAGGATCACTGATCCAGGGTGTGTGATTACTGAGGGAGATCCCCAGGATCACTGATCCAGGGTGTGTGATTACTGAGGGAGATCCCCAGGATCACTGATCCAGGGTGTGTGATTACTGAGGGAGATCCCCAGGATCACTGATCCAGGGTGTGTGATTACTGAGGGAGATCCCCAGGATCACTGATCCAGGGTGTGTGATTACTGGGGGAGATCCCCAGGATCACTGATCCAGGGTGTGTGATTACTGAGGGAGATCCCCAGGATCACTGATCCAGGGTGTGTGATTACTGGGGGAGATCCCCAGGATCACTGATCCAGGGTGTGTGATTACTGAGGGAGATCCCCAGGATCACTGATCCAGGGTGTGTGATTACTGGGAGTAGATCTCCAGGGTCACTGATCCAGGGTGTGTGATTACTGAGGGAGATCCCCAGGATCACTGATCCAGGGTGTGTGATTACTGGGGGAGATCCCCAGGATCACTGATCCAGGGTGTGTGATTACTGGGGGAGATCCCCAGGATCACTGATCCAGGGTGTGTGATTACTGGGGGAGATCCCCAGGATCACTGATCCAGGGTGTGTGATTACTGAGGGAGATCCCCAGGGTCACTGATCCAGGGTGTGTGATTACTGAGGGAGATCCCCAGGATCACTGATCCAGGGTGTGTGATTACTGGGGGAGATCCCCAGGATCACTGATCCAGGGTGTGTGATTACTGGGAGTAGATCTCCAGGATCACTGATCCAGGGTGTGTGATTACTGGGAGTAGATCTCCAGGGTCACTGATCCAGGGTGAGCAATTACTGGGAGTGAGCATGGATGAACTTTACGCGATTTCCTATTTTTCTGTGTTGATTACTGACCTTGTTTATAAGTTTGTGAAGGGTGGGTGTGGATTTTGGGAGGGTTTTGGCACAGTTCCTTTGAGCCGTTTGTTCCGTACTCACTGTTCAATGACCTCAAAAACAAATGTCTGTGTAATTGCTTCATTTAGATTCCAACCCCAGTGTTGGTAAATAAAAGATACATTGTCCCTTAAAAATAGTGGGCAATGTAGGTGTCTCCAGGAGTGGAAGTCCTAAACATGAGTGCACCGTGCTGTCTAAAGAATATTCCTGTTCCTGACTCACCGAGCCCAGTGTTGAGTGTAGATGTTCCTGGGCTCGGTGAGTCAGGAACAGGAATATTCTTTAGACAGCACGGTGCACTCACGTTGGGGACTTTCACTCCTGGAGACACCTTCCAGCATTGAGTGAGTGTGAAGAACAGTGCAGGCTGATGGAGGAACTGCCTCTGCAGACAGTCCTCCAGTCTGTTGGTTTGGATGCAACCTTTTGTTTTGGCACAGAGGGCAGTGTACATAAAAACATACAAATAGGAATAGGAGCAGACCATTCGGCCTGTCGAGCCTGCTCGCCATTTATTTTGATCGTGGCTGATCCGCTCCCCCCCCCCCCCCCCCCCCTCCCCCCAAATATCCTGCAATCCCTTTAGCTCCCAGAGCTTTATCTAATTCCTTTTGAAATCACAACGTTTTGGCCTCAATGACTTTCTGGAGGGAATGAGAGGAATGTTGGTGTTGGGAGCAATGAGAATATTTCCTGTTTTTCCCTGACTCTCAGGCCCTGCTGATTGTGTGCAGAGACTGGGGTAGTCAAACTTGCAGGCTCCCCAACAGCAACTGTTTCAGAAACTTCCCTTGTCACATGCCCAGACTGCAGATCGAGGAGGAATAAGATTCACAGGAATGCTGGCAGCTCGGAACATTTATAAACAGAATCTTTCAGGCAGAACTTGATTCGAAACTCCGAACATGAAGCTAATAAGGAAGAGGAAACGGAACCAAGAAGAATAATATGTGCTTAAGAAACACACACACCTCTCATTAAGAATCAAAGAATGATATAGAACAGGCACTGGCCATTCAACCCATCTAGTCTATTCTAGTCCTTGGAGGAACTGTCACATGGCCCTGTTCTTGCAAGATTTCCTTGTGTTTCTCCCAATCTGTTTTGACATATTGTATGATTATACAGTTACTAATCTCAGAAACATCACACAAGTCACTCTTTGAAATGGAACCATTTATTTTGTAAGCATCCGATCTGCACACAGCAAGATCCCACAAAGAGTAGGGACACAACGCTGTTACTCTGTTGTGGTGTTGCCGTACTGAGGACAATGGTATGGTGCAGGGATCAACCTGAACAGAGCTATCAGAGATGGTGCGTTCCGATCTCCAGCATTGTGAAATAATCAGAGGATTAGACATAAACAGTGGAGTTGATGTTGAGTGTATATCTCCAGTGCCATGTGGAATTGTTAGTATTGTGCTCAGACTGTAGTGTAGTCGTGTGTGATGACATTCTGAACACTTACCTTTTCACGCAGCTAACAATGTAATTCCTGAGTATTGTTGAATAATATAAGAGCATAACACAGGCACCTAGTTAATGTCTTATTTCAAAGATAGCTATTTCCAAAAGTGCATTAGACCTCCCGAGTTTCCTGGAAAAAGGGGCAGCATGGACAGGTTGGGCTGAATGGCCTGTTTCCATGTTGTAAACCTTTATGACTCTATTATTAATCAGAATTGTACAGCAGCCACCAGCAGTGTAGATAATACTCCTGCCTCGGAGCCTGTCTCAGCGTGGGGGGGGCGGTCACCAGGCCAGGTGAACCTTACTCTGCTCTATTTCCCTTATGATGTGGAGATGCCGGCGTTGGACTGGGGTAAACACAGTAAAAAGTCTGACAACACCAGGTTAGAGTCCAGGTGAAACTGAGGAAGGGACAAACCCTGAAAGCTAGTGAGTTTCCTATCAAATAAATCGGTTGGACTTAAACCTGGTGTCATCAGACTTTTTACTCTATTTCCTGTAAAGGGACACTCACTACAGAGTCTCTGTCTTCTTCTCCGTCTGTTAACCAGTTTGTGAGCGTATGTGAATCTCTCTCTCTCTCTTTGCCTCACCTTCTCTCTATCTCTTTCTGCTAATCATTTCCTCTGTACTGGAATAAGTTGACTTGTGGTGTTGACATAGCTGCAGGGTTTTATTGTCTAAGTGATGTATTCCCAATCAGTTCCAAAGGACTTTGCACCCTGCCTCCCCCCACCACCGCCCCCCCGTCCCGTCCCACCCAGCCTACAGGAGAGTCCAGTGCAAAGGTCAAAGTGACACAAAGGTCTTTGTAACTTTGGGGTTTTATGTGCTGTATTTGGCTTTGAGTGAGAGAGATGCAGAATATGTGAAGTGTGGCCTGCCTTAGTGAGAAACGTGAAGCACGTGTGACACTGTGTTGTGAAATATTCCCAAATATCCCGGGTGATTTATTGCCTGTCAGGAAGTTTTGCCGTGTAATGTACGGAATACAGCAGCCAATCAGCTTGCAGCAAATTCCCTTCAACAACAACATGAATGTGACCAGCCAATCAGCAGACTGGTGTTAATTCTGGGAGAAATATTGAGCAAAACTCCCCGACTTCACTTCAGATCAGTTCCTCCGTTTAAACCCAGCCAAAAAACTGCAGCCCCTGACCATGCAGTATTCCTGCAATACTGACCCTCTGACAGTGTGGCACTCCCTCAGCACTGACCCTCTGACAGTGCGGCGCTCCCTCAGCACTGACCCTCTGACAGTGCGGCGCTCCCTCAGCACTGACCCTCTGACAGTGCGGCGCTCCCTCAGCACTGACCCTCTGACAGTGCGGCGCTCCCTCAGCACTGACCCTCTGACAGTGCGGCGCTCCCTCAGCACTGACCCTCTGACAGTGCGGCACTCCCTCAGTACTGACCCTCTGACAGTGCAGCACTCCCTCAGTACTGACCCTCTGAGAGTGCGGCACTCCCTCAGCACTGACCCTCTGACAGTGCGGCGCTCCCTCAGCACTGACCCTCTGACAGTGCGGCGCTCCCTCAGCACTGACCCTCTGACAGTGCGGCGCTCCCTCAGCACTGACCCTCTGACAGTGCGGCGCTCCCTCAGCACTGACCCTCTGACAGTGCGGCGCTCCCTCAGCACTGACCCTCTGACAGTGCGGCGCTCCCTCAGCACTGACCCTCTGACAGTGCGGCGCTCCCTCAGCACTGACCCTCTGACAGTGCGGCGCTCCCTCAGCACTGACCCTCTGACAGTGCGGCGCTCCCTCAGCACTGACCCTCTGACAGTGCGGCGCTCCCTCAGCACTGACCCTCTGACAGTGCGGCGCTCCCTCAGCACTGACCCTCTGACAGTGCGGCGCTCCCTCAGCACTGACCCTCTGACAGTGCGGCGCTCCCTCAGCACTGACCCTCTGACAGTGCGGCGCTCCCTCAGCACTGACCCTCTGACAGTGCGGCGCTCCCTCAGCACTGACCCTCTGACAGTGCGGCGCTCCCTCAGCACTGACCCTCTGACAGTGCGGCGCTCCCTCAGCACTGACCCTCTGACAGTGCGGCGCTCCCTCAGCACTGACCCTCTGACAGTGCGGCGCTCCCTCAGCACTGACCCTCTGACAGTGCGGCGCTCCCTCAGCACTGACCCTCTGACAGTGCGGCGCTCCCTCAGCACTGACCCTCTGACAGTGACCTCTGACCCTCTGTGCTGTCCTTTAAATATTAACGTGCCTTAAATGACTCCTGACTTTTGAGGGCCCTGTCTACTATCCAAACAATGTTAAAATTGTAGAAAATTTCTCTCTGTAACCAGGAATTACAGATGAAATTCAGAGTGCTGTGAAGTGGTATATTTGGGTAGGAACACAAATATAAAAAGAAGGCCTCTTGCCCTATCGAACCTGCTGTAGCATTTAATAAGATCAGAACTGAGCTGTTTGTGCTCCGGTTCCCACATTTCCATCTACCTCCGATACTCTTTGTTTCTGTTACCTAACTAGAATCTTTTTACCTCTGCCCTTAACAATATCCAGTGACCCGTTTCTCTGCCTTCTGAGGCAGAGAGTTCCAAAGTCGCACAAACCCTCTGGGAGAAAAAAAATTTCTCATCTCTGTTCTGAAAGGGTGATTCCTAATTTGAAAACCGTGGCCCCCTGAGTCTGGATTCTCCCACAAGAGGAAACATCCTTTCCACCTCCACCTTGTCAATGCCATTCCGGATTTGATAAACTTCAATCAGGACACCCCTCACTCTCCTAAACTCCAGTGGAAACAGTCCCAGTCCATCCAACCTTTCCTCATTAGATAACCCCGCATTTCAGGTATCAATCTGATAAACCTGCTCTGAACCACCTCTAACTCATTTATACCCTTAAATAAGGGAACTAAAACTGCCCACAGTATCTGAGATGTGCTCTCACCAGTGCCCTGCACAACTGAGGAATAACATCCTTACCCTGTGTTCAATTCCGCTCATAGTAAAGGACTGCATTCTATCAGCCTTCTCGATTTACATGTATACCTGTACGCTAACTGCGTGATTTATACACTAGAACACCCAGATCCCTCTGCAGCTCTGAATTCTGCAGTTATTTTCCATTTTACCCTTCCTGCCTAAGTGAATAATTTCACATTTTCCCACGTTATTCTCCATCCACATATGCACATTAATCTGTGGGCTTGGCAGAGTAAGCTGAAGAGAGTGTGAAACAGACTTTGTGGATCTTTGGGTGAAATTTAAAGTTTATTTATTAGTCACAAGTAAGGCTTACATTATCACTGCGGAAAATGTTAGGAACTCCCTCCAGTTCATGCAGTCTCTGTGGAGAGAGACAGAGCGAACATCTGGATCAATCACCTCAAATCAGAACCTTCTGCTGAAAAATCAGGGACCTGACTTTTGATAAAATTAATTAACTGGAGGTCACGTACCGACCGATTCAGGAACAGCCTCTTCCCTGCTGCTGTCAGGCTTTTGAATGGACCTACCTCACGTTAATCTGATCTTTCTCTACACCCTCGCTGTGACTGTAACACTACATTCTCCACTCTCTCCTTTCCTTCTCTATGAACGGTATGTTTTGTCTGTATAGTGCGCAAGGAACAATACTTTTCACTGTATGTTAACACATGACAATAATAAATCAAATTTAATGAAGCTTTAAATTCTCTGAAATCTCAGTGGCCGTGCCTCCTGGAAATTCTGTGCGTTTGGGTCACTTTAGCAAAGTTGTGAACCTCTGGCCTCGGTTTGATGTCGAGAGGAGCTGGGGTTTGACCTGGGTAGTGGGGGGCAGACTGTCCTTTCCCCGACGTGTTGTCTCAGGAGGAACTATTACAGCTTCATGATTTGCTGGAGAGATTCACAATCCTGTGTGTGAATCAGAGTCTGTTTGTTAAAGGAGGAAGGAGTCTGCGTGTGTGGGGCTGTGAAGGGGCCTGGTGTCTTTGGGAGTGACTGATTTTGCTGAACTCGGGGCCCCTGCGAGGTGGGGACTGTAATCTAGTTTGAAAAAAAGGCAGCTATTTATCTGAGGTGTGCCGCAGGTGACGTGACAGATGAGAAGGTTAGAGGGTTCAGTGTAGGGTGTGTCTCTGTCGAGCTGCTGACTGGCTCCTACACTGAGAATACCTGTTGATCAATCAGCCTGACGAACTGTGGGGCAACATTCCAGTTCCCTCGCTCTCCTGGATCACCTCTACTTCGGAATGCTGCTGTTTGCTCGGCAGATTAACATGATATTTAAGACTCGGTTTGTTTTTTTGGCAAACCTTTTGCTGGTTGCTGATTGTGAGTGACAGGAATGGATATATAACCTCAGTTCTTGTTACTCTAGCCTCCAAATCCATGTTATCACCAAACTCCTGATAGTGAAGCAGACACTTGAGAAGCTTCAATGAAAATAATGAGGTGGATCTTTTCACAGTTGTTGTATCTGCAGTGTGTGGAGCTGACTGTATTAACCTGTTCCAGGATCCATCACACACTCGCTCCCAGACAGAACACAAGGTTTAAATATTTGTACAGAGTATCTACCCTTCAGAGACAGTCGTCAGTCATTGACATAGTTTCTGCTCTGTTTACCAGCCAACAATAAAAATCTCTCCCCTTCTGTCTGTTCTCCCCCCCCCTTCTTCTCCTCTCTTTTTTCCTCTTTGCTCCCTCTGTCCTCTCCCCTCCCCCCCCACGCCTTCCCTCCCTTCTTTTCCACCTCTTTTCTCCCTTCCCAATTTTCCGTTTCCTTTTTTCCTTCTGCGTTTCCCTTCTGTCCACCAGCCCTCCTCCACCCTTTTCCCTGCACACGCTTTCCTGAAAATGTTCTGGTGTTATTAGATTCCGTGGGGAATTGGTGAGCAGAGGCTTGGAGCTCCTTCTGCAGGGTCAGGGAGACACTGCAATATTCTGCGTGGCTGGAGATGGAGTGTGGTGAGCAGGATTGCTGCTGTGTACCCTGGCACCCTGCTTGCTATGTGTTTCACAAAGAGACTGGACCATCCAGCTCTCGCACAGTAATAATCTATTTTGTATATATCTAATCTTTTGGACTTACTGTACTCAAATATTTGCTTGCAAACCAGACATTTTATGATGCCCCTATCTGAACGGTGCAGGAGAACTCAAATCAAAGAAACATAAACATTTCATATTCTAAATTAATCCAAAAGCCTGACGTGAAAATGAGCTCATATCTAGAAAGGAATTTGTAGGCTGCATTCAGCTGTAGCTCTTGTTTTTAAATGTTTTTATGGGATGGAGGTGATGTTGGTATTTATTGATAATCGCTGATTGCCCTTGAGCTCAATGCCTCGCTTGGCTCTTTCAGAGGGTAGTTGGGAGTCACATTGCTGTAGAGACACAGACAGGCCAGGCCGGGTAGGACAGCAGATTTCCTTCCTTAAAGGACAGTCAGTGATAGTCTGATGGTCACCTTTTAATTCCAGATTTTGTGAATTAAATTTAAATTCCTCCTGCTGTGGTGTGATTGGAACCCATGTCCCCGCAGCATTATCCTGGGCCCCTGGGTTCTGACCAGTGATATCACCACTGTGCCACCATCTCCAAATCTAGTCTTCATGTGTGAGTTTTGGTAGTGGTGTGTTGCCTGGTGTTCATGAACTCATGCTATGAAACTCAATGTGTAGCAGAGGAGGCTCCCATCCTCCCAAACTCTCCCCCCCCTATCCAGGAGTGTTCAGGGCAGTACAGCAGCATGTTAAAGGAGAGTAACTCCGAAGAGACAAGAATGGAATAAGTGTGAGGTGATTCATTTTGGTAGGACAAATTTGAATGTGGATTACAGGGTCAACGGCAGGGTTCTGAGGAATGTGGAGGAACAGAGAGATCTTGGGGTTCATATCCACAGATCTCTGAAGGTTGCCACTCAAGTGGATCGAGCCGTGAAGAAGGCTTATAGTGTGTTAGTGTTTATTAACAGGGGGTTTGAGTTTAAGAGCCGTGGGGATATGCTGCAATTATACAGGACCTTGGTGAGACCACATTTGGAATATTGTGTTCAGTTCTGATCACCTCACTATGAGAAGGATGTGGAAGCATTGGAGAGAGTGCAGAGGAGATTTACCAGGATGCTGCCTGGTTTGGAGGGTAGGTCTTATGAGGAAAGGTTGAGGGAGCTGGGGCTTTTCTCTTTAGAGCGGAGGAGGATGAGAGGCGACTTATTAGAGGTTTATAAGATGATGAGGGAGATAAATAGGGTGGACGTGCAAAGACTATTTCCTCGAGTGGGGGATGGAGCTGTTACTAGGGGGAATAACTATAAGGTTCATGGTGGGAGATATAGGAGGGATGTCCGAGGTAGATTCTTCACTCAGAGAGTGGTTGGGGTGTGGAATGCACTGCCTGCTGTGATAGTGGAATCGGACACTTTAGGAACTTTCAAGTGGTTATTGGATAGGCACATGGAGCACTCCAGAATGATAGGGAATGGGATAGCTTGATCTTGGGATTGGACACAGCTCAGCACAACATTGAGGGCCGAAGGGCCTGTACTGTACTGTACTGTTCTATGTTCGATGAACCTGAGTTGTGGTTGACCTGTGTGGGACTGGCGGAAATTTATCCCCTTTGCCTCTGATTTATTGCCCATCCCTAGTTGCCCTAGAGCAGGTGGTATCAGATCTGATCCTTGACTGGCTGCAGGTTGTGTGGTGAAGATGTTCTTGCTACTCAGTTCAGGTTTGATACAGTAATGTACCAACCTGGAGTCACATTCAGCAATAGAACAGATAAAGTTGGCGGGTTTCCTTCACTAAGGGAGCTGTGCACAGAATGCCAGCTGTGGCCTAGGCAGTGTTTTATACAGTTCCAGAATTTTACCTCTGCTTTTGTATTCAAAGCCTCACCTATCAAAGGAAAGGCATTGTAGATACTTTCTTTACCATCTTCTCCACCTGTCCTGCCATCTTCAAGGACCTGTGGACATTCACTCCAAGATCTCTCACTTCTTCAACCTTTCTCAATATTCTCCCATTTATTGAGAATTCCCTTTGGTTTTCCATTTCCAAATGCACCTCACACTTTCCCAGGTTGAATTCCATTTGCCACTTCTCCAAAACATTGATATCATTCTGGAGTTGATGGTTATCCTCGTCACGGTCACTATACCGCCAATTTTTCTATCATCTGCAAATTCCCTCATCATGCCCCCCACGCTTAGTCTAAATCATTGATATCTTTCACCAGCAGCAAAGCCCCCAAGACTCAGACCATGTAGAACAGCCACTGGAAACAGTTTTCCATTCACAAAGACACCTATCAGCCATTACCCTTTGTTTCATGTCACACTGGATCCAACTTTCCTCTTCCTCTGTATCCTATGGGCTTTTGGTTTTCTGACCAATCTGCCATGTGGGACCTTGTCAATGCCTTACTGATATCCATGTAGACAACATCCACTGCACTACCCTCATCAATACTCCTTATTTCTTCCTCAAAATACTCAGTGAAGTTATAAAGACACAATCTTTCCTGAACAAAACCACGCTGACTCTCTCTGATCAATCTGTGCCTTTCTAAATGACAGATTCTCCTGAATCGGAATTCAGATTCTCAAATAATGACAATGGAATTTGAGCTGGCCTCTTAGGATTAGTAATCCGTGTCATCCCGATTGTCCGGCTCCTTCCCAGAGATTTCTTTTGGAGTAGTCTGCTGTTCCCCGAGTGATGAATCATTTAAACTGGTTAGGAGTGATCTTTATTCAAGTGACTGGGTGCGGAAGGTGTTTAAATGCAGGGAGCAGGAATACAGCAGGTGATTTAGTGAACCGAGGGTGTGGGAGGAAACCTTTCATTGGGCACATGTGTGGGAGGAATATCTTACACAATTTCTTGAACCACTCCATCTCCCAAAGTAGTTTGATCCCACCTCTAAACACAGGGACAAGGGCTGGTGATTCTTCTGTGCTTTTCATACTCTCAGGTCAGAGTGAAATGCTGTACCTCCCTGAATCAATGTCGTCTATCTAAACCAGCCCAGGTCTAGTCAGGGTTTATCTACTGTCCCGAAACCGGTTTCATTTTGAGATTTTATCCCTCAGCATTACAGATTACTTTCAAAAATACTTCCAAATGTAAAATTAATTTTAATGTTGTAATTTTTACACAAGTTCATTTTCTGAGACACGCTCATTCTCACAGAATCGGTCACCACCGAAACCATCTCTGGACGTGTCCTGTCCCACCGGCAGGACAGACCCAGCAGACGGGGTGGGTGGTCAGTGGTTACAGTCGTGAGGGAGTTTCCTGGTATTGACTGTGGGCAGACAAGGGCAACGAAACCTCCTGCTGATTACCACGCACTGTCCCCCCTCAGCTGGTGAATCATTACCCCTCCACATTGAACAACACTTGGGGGAAACACTCAGAGTGCCAGTGGTGCGGAGTGTACTCTGGGTGGGGACTTCAATGTCCATCTCCAGGAGTGGCTCAGTAGCAGCACCATAGACCGAGTTGGCCGGGTCCTGAAGGACATCAGTGCCAGACTGGGACTGCGGCAGGTAGTGAGGGAACCAACAAGAGGGAAAAACATCTGCTCCTCCTCATCAACCTGTGCGCAATTCTGGTCACCTCACTACAGGAAGGATGTGGAAGCTATTGAGAGGGTGCAGAGGAGATTTACAAGGATGTTGCCTGGATTGGGAGGCATGTCTTATGAAGATAGGTTGAGGGAGCTGGGACTCTTCTCCCTGGAGAGACGAAGGTTGAGAGGTGACCTGATAGAGGTTTATAAGATGTTGAGAGGAATAGATAGGGTGGATTCTCAGAGGCTATTTCCCAGGGCTGAAATGGTCGCTACGAGAGGACACAGATTGAAGGTGCTGGGGAGCAAGTACAGAGGAGATGTCAGGGGTAAGTTTTTCCCTCAGAGGGTGGTGAGTGAGTGGAATCGGCTGCCGTTGGTGGTGGTAGAGGCGAACTCGCTGGGGTCTTTTAAGAGACTTCTGGATGAGTATATGGGATCTAATGGGATTGGAAGTTACAGATAGTTCTATGGCCTGGTAGGTATGGATGTGATCAGCACAACTCGTGGGCCGAAGGGCCTGTTTGTGCTGTAGTGTTCTATGTTCTATAACCTGCCAGCTGCAGGTGTATCTGTTCATGACTATTACACTGTCCTTCTGGAGACAAAGTCCTGCCTTCACATTGAGGGAACTCTCCATCATGTGTGTCACTAACACCGTGCTAAATGGGATAGACTTCGAACGGTTTCAGCAGCTGAAGATTGGGGATCCGTAATGCGCTCTTAACCATCAGCAGCAGAATAGTTTTCATCCACAACCTGGGCATGTCCCCCACTCTGCTCTCACCATTGAGCCAGGGGAGTCATACCTGGAACAAAGGAAGATGGTTGTGGTGGTTGGAGGTCAATCATCTCAGCTCCAGGATATCTCTGCAGGAGTCCCTCAGGGGAGTGTCCAAGTCCCAACAATCTTCAGCTGCTTCATCGACGACCCTCCCTCCATCATAAGGTCAGACATTTGCTGATGATTGCACAATGTTCAGCACCATTTGTGTCTCCTCAGATACTGAAGCAGCCCGTGTCCAAATGCAGTGAGACCTGGACAATATCCAGGTCTGGGCTGAGAAGTGCCAAGTACCGAGTGCTGCATAAGTGGCAGGCAATGACAATAAAGAGAATCTAATCATCCCTCTTGACATTCAGTGGCGTTACCATCACTGAATCCCCCACTGTCAACATCCTGGGGGTTACCATTGAGCAGAAACTGAACTGGACCCAGCCATATAAATACTGTGGCTACCAGAGCAGGCCAGAGGTTCGGAATCCTGCAGCGAGTAATTCACCTCCTGACTCCCCGGAGCCTGCCCACCGTCTACAAGGCACAAATCAAAATCACATGGGATTCGGGGTGGGCTGGCTAGATGGATACAGAACTGGCTGGGTTATAGAAGGCAGAGAGTAGCGGTGGAAGGGTTTTTTTCAGAATGTAGCTAGTGGTGTTCTGCAAGTATCAGTGCTGGGATCTGTGTTGTTTGTAGTTAAATAAATGATCTGGAGGAAAATCTGGGAGTCTGATTAGTAAATTTGTTGATGACACAAAGATTGGTGGAGTTGCTGAGAATGCTGGGGATTGTCAGAGGATACAACAGGATGTAGATAGATTGGAGACTTGGACACAGAAATGGCAGATGGAGTTTAATCCTGACAAATGTGAGGTGATGCATTTTGGAGGATCAGATTTAGGTGTGAATTATACTGTAAATGGCAGAACCCTTCTGAACATTAACATACAGAGGGATCTGGGAGTGCAGGTCCACAGTTCCCTAAAAATGGCAACTCAGGGGGCCAAGGTGATTAAAAAGGCAAATGGCATGCTTATCTTTATCAGCCGGGGCATTGAGTGTCAGTGTTGGGAAATCGTGTTGCTGTTATATAAAACCTTGGTCAAGTTGCATTTGGAGTTCTGCATACAGTTCTGGTCACCACACTACCAGAAGGACGTGGAAGCTTTGGAGAGAGACTGCAAAGAAGGAATCTGGATGGATACATGAATAGGGAGGGAATAGAGGGATATGGACCCAGTAAGGGCAGAAAGTGTTTTTTAGCTTAGTTAGGACATCATGATCGGCACAGGCTTGGAGGGCCGAAGGGCCTGTTCCTGTGCTGTAATTTGTTCTTTGTAATGGAATCCTTTCCACCTGCAGGATGTGAACAGCTCCAAAAACACTCCAGACACTCAACTCCATTCAGGAATTTTGTTGAGATTGAGGCTGATGGTAAATGCTGGATTATTCCAAATCCCAGACAGGAAAATTGCAACATCTACCCACAGCTGCACTATGGATATAATATGAGGAAAGATTTAAAAGATTCTGTTTAACTAACAGAAAGCAAAGAGTGGGGGTAAATGGGTATTTTTCTGGTTAACGATCAGTGACTAGTGCCCCAGGGATCAGTGCTGGGACTGCAATGGTTTACGATTTACACAGATGATTTGGAGTTGGGACCAAGTGTAGTGTGTCAAAATTTGCAGATGACACCAAGATGGGTGGCAGAACAAAGTGTGCAGAGGATGCTGAAAGTCTGCAAAGGGATACAGACAGTCTAAGTGAGTGGGCGAGGGCCTGGCAGATGGAGTACAATGTCGGTAAATGTGAGGTATCCATTTTGGTAGGAATAACAGCAAAATGGATTATTATTTAAATGGTAAAAAATTGCAGCATGCTGCTGTGTAGAGGGATCTGGGTGTCCTTGTGCAGGAATCTCAAGGAGTTGGTTTGTAGGTGCAGCAGGTAATTAAGAAGGCAAATGGAATTTTGTCCTTCATTGCTAGAGGGATGGAGTTTAAAAACAGTGAGGTTATGTTGCAGCTGTATAAGGTGCTGGTGAGGCCACACCTGGAGTACTGTGTACAGTTTTGGTCTCCTTACTTGAGAAAGGATATACTGGCACTGGAGGGGGTGCAGAGGAGATTCACCAGGTTGATTCTGGAGTTGAGAGGGTTGACTTATAAGGAAAGACTGAGTAGATTGGGGGTAAACTCACTGGAATTCAGAAGAATGAGGGGAGATCTTATAGAAACATATAAGATTATGAAGGGAATCGATAAGATAGAAGCAGGGAAGTTGTTTCCACTGGCGGGTGAAACTAGAACTAGGGGACATGGACTCAGAATAAGGGGGAGCAGATTTAGGACTGAGTTGAGGAGGAACTTCTTCATACAAAGGGTTGTGAATCTGTGGAATTCCCTGCCCAGTGAAGCAGTTGAGGCTCCCTCATTGAATGTTTTTAAGGTAAGGATAGATGAATTTTTGAACAGTAAAGGAATTAAGGGTTATGGTGAGTGGGTGGGTAAGTGGAGCTGAATCCATGAAAAGATCAGCCATGATCTTATTGAATGGTGGAGCAGGATCGAGGGGACAGATGGCCGACTCCTGCTCCTAGTTCTTATGTTCTTATGTAAAAAGCAGGGGATGATGTCCTAGATGCTTTTGTGATGATCTTAAATAAAAATAAATGCTTATTAAACAGAATAAAACAGTATAGTCAACTAGAAGCACATTTAACCAAATCAATAGCTCTACATAATATTCCTAACTTTACCCAGTTCCACATGTCTTTTCCCCCACCTTGAGAGCCAGTCCTCCCCAAATAATGTTTTGTAGGTTTTAGAGTTTTAAAATCCAGTAATAGTTACCACTCTGGGCAGTTATATCTTCTGGGGTTGTTTCTGATGTAGGACAATCCAAGTGGTTATTCCAGCAGACTTTCTTCACAGACACAACTTGCTGGAAGTTAAAACAGATATTTGTGCTGTGACCTGAGGTCTCAGAATGCTACCCTTGAATAGACCGAATTGCTTTTGATAAACCATTTTTCCTTTTGATCTTCCCTTTAATGAACTAACCTTCTTAGAAGTCAATCTTAATTATCTTCATTTTGTAAATCCACCTTTCAGAATATATTTGAAAAGTTTACACCTTATTTCCTTTAAATCTCAGACATCTTACACAAACCCTTGATGTTCTAATCCCCATTGTTACCAGCTTGCCTTAGGTAAGCATCTGTTCACAGTAACACTGCACTGATTAATAAAGCAAAAATACTCGTTCCATTAAACTAGCCAGACTGTCCCCGTCATTAAACACTTTTAATTTTAAATAGCATTAACAAAAATGTATAAGCTGCGGAACACATTCCAGTGGGTTTGCTGGATTTACTTTTCCTGACGCTTTATCAGTTATATCTGCCCCTGAATCAGCTCATCTGCTGCTGGAACTTTCATCCATGTCTTTGTTGCTGCGAGTTGACGAATACACTCCTGGCAGCTCTCCCATGTTTGCCCTTACTGAACTCAAAGTCGTCTATAACTGCTGCCTGTGTTTTAGCATGCAGCAAGTATGGTTCCCTCATCATTCCTGTGTTTGTTTGACCTACATTGGCTCCCAGTTAAACAATGACTTATTTCTGAAATACTCACCACAGCCTCTCTAATCTCCTCCAGTTCTCCACCCTGCCAACATTTCTGTGTGTCTCCAACTCTGGCTTGATGAGCATCCAGCATCTCCCCCTCTCCACCATTGCTGGATGCTGTGGGTGGCACAGTGGGTTAACACTGCTGCCTCACAGCGCCAGGGACCCGGGTTCAATTCCAGCCTCAGTTCACTGTCTGTGTGGAGTTTGCATGTTCTCCCCATGTCTGCATGGGTTTCCTCTGGGTGCTCCAGTTTCCTGCCACACTGCAAGGATATGCGGGTTATGTGGATCGGCCATGTTAAATTGCCCCTTGGTGTCAGGGGAATTAGCAGCACAAATGTGTGGGAATATGGGAATACGGCCTGGATGGGATTGTGGTCAGTACGGACTCGATGAGCCTTCTTTAGGATAGGCATTCATTGTGTCTCCAGCTGCCTCACATCTGGAATAATTTCTCTAACTCTGTCCACTTCTCTGTCCTCTGGTAAATTTCTGCTTAAAACGTAATGCCTTTGCCAAATTTATCCTAATATCCCCCTATAAAGTATCTCAAATTCTGTTTGATTATTCAGAGAAACGGCGCGAGACATTTAACCTTATTAAAGGTGCTATTTAAATGCAAATTGTTGCAGTATCAGGCAGCTTGGCGTGGACCTGGTGCTCTGACTGTGATACATGTTGCACATTTATATATAAACTGCTGTAATGAGTTGTTGGGAACCCCCAACAACGATGTCTGTCATTAGCTCAGACTGATGTGGAGATGCTGGTGTTGGACTGGGGTAAACATGGTAAGAAGTCTCATAACACCAGGTTAAAGTCCAACCAATTTATTTGGTAGTAAACTCACAAGCTTTCAGGGTTTGTGAGTTTACCAGACTCCTTACTGTCATTACCCCAGACTCTCATTCCACACTGCCTTTGACTGAACTCCTGTTTGGAAAGTAGAATGGAGATGTACAGAGCTGTGCAGGAATTAAGCAGTGTCCTGGTTAGAATTCCATGTCCACTTGCTAAGCGAGATTGCTAATATTTCCCAGAATGCCCAGAACCTGCTTCCCATTGCTTCCAACCATTATAATTCCTTACCCATTAACCAAGATTCTTAACCGTGTTACTGTGAGTTTACTATGTAGAGAGAGGCTGCTTCAGATGTTTCCTCCCACCAATCAACATATCCTTCTGTTCCTTTCATCTCGTCTATTTATCTAGCCTCACCTTAAATATATCCACACTCTTCATCTCCACCACTCCCTGTGGGAGCGAGTTCCACATTCTCACCACTCTCTCTAAAGATTGAGCAGGTGGTACGGTGGCACAGTGGGTTAGCACTGCTGCCTCACGGCACCAGGGACCCAGGTTCGATTCTGGTCTCGGGTCACTGTCTGTGTGGAGTCGGCACATTCTCACTGTGTCTGTGTGGGTTTTCTCCAGGTGCTCCAGTTTCTTCCCACACTCCAAAAACGTGCTGGTTAGGTGGATTGGCCACGCTAAATCGCACCTTAAGAGTCCCAAGGTATGAAGGTTAGATGGGATTAGCCAGGGTAAATGTGTGGAGTTAGGAGCGTAGGGCAGGGCTGGGAGCCCGGCTAAGATACTCAGAGAGTTGGTGCAGACTGGATGGGCCAAATGGCCTCCTTCGGCACTGTAGGGTTTCTGTGATTCTATGAATTGGAGTCAGTTGGAATTTGGAGTTTGGAGCAAGCCAAGAGATGGATTCAGCTCCATCTGGTCTGCTCTCAGCATTGGCTTTGTAACTTGAAGAATGGAGTAAAAAAATGTTTGAAACTCCCGATTAGACTGATTAATGACGATCTTATATTTATGAGACCTTGTTGTGGTTTTGTAAAGTCAAATCCTTGTGTAATCTTAAAGATCTTTATTTGGGCCCCTTTGAATCCTCTCTCACCCAGAGACGAGAGATCCAACCTGTCCGATCTCCCCTGAGAGGCAGCATGTTACAGTATCATTTCCCGTCGTTCTTTTTGACCCCTCTCCGCTGTCTCTCTGTATATTTTATAATGTGGAGACCAGAGCTGTTTACAGTATTGTAAGTATGGTCTAACCACTGTCCCATACAAGCTTAACATAAGTTGAACATAACTTCTCTGCTTTTCAATTAAGGCTAATTAAAGGCTTTACTTTAATTTAAGGTTTTATTTTAGTCACTCGATCTTGCAACCATGGGAGTGTAACGTGAAGCAGCTTTGAGTGATTCATCAAGTTTGCCTCATAAATAACTGCGATATTTCCCCATCCCCAGTACACACTCTAATGAGACCTAATATTTCACCCTGCGAGCTGGTGTGTGAGGAGATTTTGCAAGTTTGCACATTTTAAGATCAGATCAAATTGATAGAGGGAAGCGGACACACGTACACAAGCTCCTGGGTTTTGGAAGGTGTGTAATGCGGGCAGTGGATCCTGTGTTTCACGGTGCACCCACAGAATACACTC
Source organism: Carcharhinus amblyrhynchos (assembly GCF_965287045.1). Taxonomy (NCBI): domain Eukaryota; kingdom Metazoa; phylum Chordata; class Chondrichthyes; order Carcharhiniformes; family Carcharhinidae; genus Carcharhinus; species Carcharhinus amblyrhynchos. Next base: position 45,333 of record NW_027650295.1, on the reverse strand, counting down.
TCTCACATCAACAATACTGTCTGTTGTGATGATCTGCTGTCATGTGGTTCATTTATAAATGGCTGTTAAGTAAAAGCTTCCCCCCAAAAACACTCGCACTAAACAGGCCATCAACTTCTGCCATTGATAATTAATCCCTGGTCTCCAAGGTCAAAGGAGCAAGCTTTTAGAATTTTAAATACATAAATCTCAAACTGCTACAAGTGTACCTTAAAATATTGTGTCCAGGATGTGTGTGGAGTAATGATCTGGAATTCACAGGCATGAGGTTGTACGAACGCTGAAATGTGCTGGAAACTGGTTTGAGATAACTAGCAGGTCGATGACACTTGAGCTGATATTTATTTTTGTGCTATATGCGTCCTCTGCCCTCTCTTTCTGTTTGTTCCTCCTCCTGACTAAAGCTCACAGCAACTAGATTTCTGCCTTGGGCAATCAGCCCCCGGCTTTCAGTCTTTATGTCTCAAACAAGAAGTGACCCCGCGTGAAAGATCGAGTTACATTTCTCTCTGCATCACTGGTTAGCCAAAATATTGTTATGGGATCTTTCTGTGCTTATAACAGCTCCCATGCGTCCTCATGTCATGTGCCTCCTTCTTCTTGACCAGGGCCTCAGGGTCCCGAGTCATCCAGGGTTCCCTATTTTTACCAGTCTTGTTCTTCACTCTAAGAGGAAAGTCTTTACCCTGAATCCTGTTTAACACACTTTTGAAAGCTTACTAGATATCCCTTTATCTGCCAACGGACTCCTCTAATCAACTTTTGAAAGTTCCTGCCTGATAGCATCAAAATTGGCCTTGCTCCAATTTAGAATTTTAACTTTTGGACCAGACCTCTCATTCTCCATAGTTATCTTAAAACTAATAGAATTATGGTCCCTGGTCCCAAAGTGATCCCTCACTAACACTTCTATTACCTGCCCTTCCTTATTTCCCAAGAGGTCAAGTTTTGCCCCTCTCTAGTTGGACCATCCACACACTGAATGAAAGTCCTCCTCAATACACTCAACAAATTTCTCTCCATCCAACCCTCTAATACTATGGCTGTCCCAGTCAATGTTGGGAAAATTAAAATCTCCGACTAATACCACCCTATTTTTCTTGGAGCTATCTGTAATCTCCTTACGTATTTGCTCCTCAATTTCCCGCTGACTATTTGGGGGCCTATAGTACAACCCTGTCAAAGTGATTTCCCCCTTATTTCTCAGCCCTACCCATATAGCCTCAGTGGGTGAACCCTCGGATATATCCCCTCTCAGTACGGCCGGGATGTTTTCCCTAATCAAAAGTGCAACTCCCCTCCTCTCTTACCTCCTGTTCTATCTTTCCTGTAGTATCTGTACCCTGGAACATTGAGCTGCCAGTCCTGTCTCTCCCTTAGCCATGTTTCAGTAATTGCTATCATATCCCAGTCCCATGTATCCATCAATGCCCTGAATTCATCTGCCTTGCCCATCAGGCCTCTTAAATTGAAATAAACACAGCTTAATCTGGATTTATTTTATAAAATGCTGTGAGGTTTTTTTTCTGGAAGGATATAAAGTTCTGAGGTTTCCACTGTTCATTTGGGTACAGCAATGCTGAAAGGTTCATGAAATGCACCCACCCCTGTGCCCCCAGGTGAATATACCTCATGTACTGTACACTGTCCACAGCACGGGTTCAAATACCACTGCAATATTTATATTGACTAAATCAGCTAAAACAAATAAAACCCTGGAATCAGTAATGGTGACCATGAAATGATTTGTTTTTTGTAAAATCCCTTCAGGGAAGGAAATCTGTCATTCTCAGTTAGTCTGGTCTATTTGTCCTTCTGGACATTGGATGGATATAGGACGGATGTCAGAGGTAGGTTCTTTACTCAGAGGGTAGTAAGGGTGTGGAATGCCCTGCCTGCAGCAGTTGTGGACTCGCCAACTTTAAGGGCGTTCAAATGGTGAGTGGATAGGCATATGGATAACATTGGAATAGTTTAGGTTAGAGGGTCATTAGATTGGTTCCACTGGTCGGCGCAACATCGAGGGCCGAAGGGCCTGTACTGTGCTGGAATGTTCCATGTTCTTTGTCATATTGAGAATACCCTCCTTCGTGTGGGACAGACTTTGAACAGATTCAGCAACTCAGGACTGGGCTCCGTGTGGGCTATCAGCAACAGTGGGGCTGTTCTCCAGCACAATCTGTAACCCCGTGGCCCGGTATATCCCCCACTCAACCATCACCATCAAACCAGGGCATCAACGCAGAGTGCAGGAGGGCATGCTGGGAGCAGCACCAGGCACACCTAAAAATGAGGTGTCAACCTGGTGATGCTCCATCACAGGACAACCTGTGAACCAAACGGTATAAACAGCAAGTGAAAGACAGAGCTAAACAATCTCACAGCCAATGGATCTGATCTAAACTCTGCAGTCCTGTCACATCCAGCTGTGAACGGTGATGGACAATTAAACACCTCACTGGAGGAGGAGGCTCCACAAATATCCCCATCCTCAATGATGGAGGAGCCCAGCACATCAGTGTGAAAGATAAGGCTGAAACATTCACAGCAATCTTCAGCTGGAAGTGCCGAGTGGATGATCCATCTCAGCCTCCTCCAGTGGTCCCCAGCATCCCAGATATCAGTCTCCAGCCAATTCCATTCACTCCCTGTGATATTAAGAAACAGTTGAAGGCACTGGATGCTGCAAAGGGAATGGGTCCTGAGAACATTCCAGCAATAGTACTGAAGACTTGTGTTCCAGAACTTGCCGCTCCCCTAGTCCAGCTGTGCCAATGCAGTTACAACACTGGCATCTACCCGGCAATGTGGAAAATCGCCCAGGTATGACCTGTACACAAAAAGCAGGACAAATCCAACCCTGCCAATTACTGCCCAATCCGTCTACTCTCGATCATCAGTAAAGTGATGGAAGGGGTCATCGACAGCGCGATCCCCAGCACCTGCTCAGCAATAACCTGCTCAGTGATGCCCAGTTTGGGTTTCTCCAGGGGGTCACTCAGCTCCTGACCTCATTACAGCCTTGGTTCAAACATGGGAAAAAGAGGTGAATTCCAGAGGTGAGGTGAGAGGGACATCAAGGCTGCATTTGACCAAATGCGGCATCAAGGAGCCCCGGCAAAACTGGAATCAAAGGAAATCAGGGAAAACACTCTGCTGGTTGGGATCATCCCCGGCACACAGGAAGATGGTTGTGATGATTTGACATCAATCATTTCTGTCCCAGGACATCTCTGTAGGAGTACCTCAGGGGAGTGTCCAAGGTCCAACCATCTCTCTGCTTGCCTGGATGGGGGCAACTCCAACAACACTCAAGAAGCTCAACACCATCCAGGACAAAGCAGCCCTGCTTGATTGGCAACCCCCAACCACCACCTTCCAGCATCTTCCAAATCCACACCCACTACCATCGCAGTCACTGGCTCAAAATCCTGGCACTCCCTCCCTAACAGCACTGTGGGTGTACCTACACCACATGGACTGCAGCTGTTCAAGAAGGCAGCTCACCACCATCTTCTGAAGGTGAATTAGAGATGGGCAATAAATGCTGGCCAGCCAGCGATGCCCATGTCCCATAAATGAAAGGAAAATTATCTCTGTAATGGGTGACGTGTTGCTGGAATTTGAGCAAATTCCTTTTGATTTGATTTGATTTGATTTATTATTGTCACATGTATTAACATACAGTGAAAAGTATTGTTTCTTGCGTGCTACAGTTCATAGAGAAGGAAATGAGAGAGTGCAGAATGTAGTGTTACAGTCACAGCGAGGGTGTAGAGAAAGATCAACTTAATGCGAGGTAGGTCCATTCAAAAGTCTGACAGCAGCAGGGAAGAAGCTGTTCTTGAGTCGGTCGGTACGTAACCTCAGACTTTAATTCAGAATTCCATCCTTGGAGGAGATATGTAGCCGGTTTTCAGGACAAGTAGCAATTGTGTGCATCTGGATATTGGCACAGCCAATAATCGGAGCTCCTTATTAGTGTAACTCGCTAAATGCTGTCAGCTCAAAGCACAGGAGGTTATCAAGAAGAGTAACATTGGTTTAGGGAGCCGGTAATCTGATCATAGACAGGGGGCAGAGAGCACAGCAACTTTCAAATTCCACACCTTGTTCATAATTCCAATCTATTTCTTCTGCTGTTTACTTTTTCTCCTGTGTTGAAGTCTTTATTATGGAGGTGACACATTCCGGTGTGTGTGTGTGTGAGCATCAGTTTCCAAAAGAACATTTCACAGTTACACAGCCTGTGTAGAGTCCTCGGGATTGGAAATTCCTGGAATGTATTCTCTGAATCATTGGAAGAGTTGATTTTCCCTCGTGTTAAATTCTGACTTGTGTGCTCTCTGCTGTCACTATTTACTCTGTAGATGAACAGGGAGAAGGGCACCGGGCCACCTCTCCTTAGCTGCTGCTAGTTTGAACATTTTTCAGTTAACCCTCCATAATGCATCTGCTTAGCAACAGAAATATCAGCACAGCGCACGGCAACACTCACTAAAACTGGTGGTTTCCTTGTTGCGGAGGTGGATGTTTCACTGTCACATTCTGTCTATTGGCCCATCCAGGAACTGGCAAACTTCCAGGCGGGGTTAAACGAGTTCATCTGCCGAGTGGATTGAACTCAACGCCCTGGATCTGGGAGTTGTTCAATTGCTACTCCTGTGAGCAGGGCTGGGCTAGCTGTTTCTCACACACCACATTCTTGTGTAAGATTCAGATTCATGCTTGTCCGTGACAGCGGGCAAGAAATCCTTTTCTAATTAACACATTACATCCGGGGAGAGAGAAGGTTTTGCCCCATTGCCCCACCGGAATCACGCCCTGGGTCCGAGGACAGTATCCTCCCTCCCTCCCTGTCCCCCCTCTCTCCCTCCCCTGTCCCCTCTCTCTCCCTCCCCTGTCCCCCCTCTCTCCCTCCCCTGTCCCCTCTCTCTCCCTCCCCTGTCCCCCCTCTCTCCCTCCCCTGTCCCCTCTCTCTCCCTCCCCTGTCCCCCCTCTCTCCCTCCCCTGTCCCCTCTCCCTCCCTCCCCTGTCCCCTCTCCCTCCCTCCCCTGTCCCCTCTCCCTCCCTCCCCTGTCCCCTCTCCCTCCCTCCCCTGTCCCCTCTCCCTCCCTCCCCTGTCCCCTCTCCCTCCCTCCCCTGTCCCCTCTCCCTCCCTCCCCTGTCCCCTCTCTCTCCCTCCCCTGTCCCCCCTCTCTCCCTCCCCTGTCCCCCCTCTCTCCCTCCCCTGTCCCCCCCTCTCTCCCTCCCCTGTCCCCCCCTCTCTCCCTCCCCTGTCCCCCCTCTCTCCCTCCCCTGTCCCCCCTCTCTCCCTCCCCTGTCCCCCCTCTCTCCCTCCCCTGTCCCCCCTCTCTCCCTCCCCTGTCCCCCCTCTCTCCCTCCCCTGTCCCCCCTCTCTCCCTCCCCTGTCCCCCCTCTCTCCCTCCCCTGTCCCCCCTCTCTCCCTCCCCTGTCCCCCCTCTCTCCCTCCCCTGTCCCCCCTCTCTCCCTCCCCTGTCCCCCCTCTCTCCCTCCCCTGTCCCCTCAGCTGTTTGGACATGAGTGTTCCTCCTGTGTGTATGTGAACCAGTCCCTGTGGTTTGCTGGGTGACAGTGAAGGTTTGTCTGTCTGACACTTTATAAAGGCACAGTGTGGGGAGCCGCTGTGCAGCACCTTATTCACTCTGCAATGCAGTTGGGACCCAAACCTTCACTCTCTGTCTGTGAATCACAGGTCGTACATTGTGATGGGTTCTTGGCTCTCAGCGTCTCTCAGTTCACCGCAGAGCTGGTTTGGTTAGAGGATTAAATATTGAGCCAGCTGGGACTTTGTTCTCTTTGTCGATTCTCAGTGTAATGTTCACATGGCGAACATTAAAGCAAAACAGCGTCAGTGGGAAGGTAAAATGCTTGTCACTATGGGTGACACAGTTAACACTGCTGCCTCACAGCACCAGGGAACCAGCTTCAGTTTCCGATTTGGGTGGAGTTTCTGTGTGGAGTTTGCACATTCTCCCCGTGTCTGCGTGGGCTTCCTCCGGTTTCCTCCCACAGTCTGAAAGACGAGCTGTTTAGATGGATTGAGCCGTGTTAAATTCTCCCTCAGTGTAACCCAAACAGGCGCTAGAGTGTGACAATTAGGGGAATTTCGTAGTGACTTCATTGCAGTGTTAATGTAAGCCTGACTCGTGATAATAATAAATAAACTTTGAACATGAGCTGGTGTCTGGTAATAAAGTTTAAGCTGCTGATTGGCTGCAGTGTGTCATATGCTTTATACTGAGTGCCCAATAGTGCCAAGAGGTTTCTCATTGGGTGAATTTGAGGAATTTAGTTATTTCTGGCCTCACACCAGGAACAGACTGGGAACACTGCTGCGTCTTTTGGCTAGGAGTAAGCTCAAGATCAGGTTCAAAGCCTCCTCTTGTCGGCCTCAATCTTGTGGACACCAGTAATTGGATTTGGTTTGATTTTGAATTGGTTTTTGGAGCAAGCAGAGAGTTGGATTATGGGTTTAACCAGCGCACTCTGCACATTTGTCTTTGTAACTCTGAGAAATCATAAAATGATAGTGATGACTTCAGCCAGGCTAATGAGGTTGGCTTGCTAGAGTTAATTTATTTGGTTGGTACAGAATACAAGTATCTGATGAATTTTAACTGATGGTTAAATCAGGGAGTCTCTCGCTCCCTATTTAAAGCAGGTCGGTCAGACTCCCAGCCTGCATTCAGCAGGGAGAGCTGGCTGTGTACAGGTGTATGGTGTAAATAAAGTAACTTGGTGACGAGACATTTGCCTCCGTGGAGTTATTACAAATAGAACTGCTATAGCGGAGAGGCGACCATTCAGCCCATCGAGACTGCACTGACTCTCTGACAGAGTATATCACCCAGGCCCTCTTCCCCACCCAATCCTCCATAACCCCACATTTACCACGGCTGATCCATCTAACCCTCACATCTTTGGACTGTGGGAGAAAACTAGAGCACCCAGAGGAAATTAATAAAATTTAAAAGAAAATAAAAAGTCAGAAAAATATAAGTGCCCTTTGTGCAAGATCTGTATTTTGGGAGCCAATCAGTTAGTAATACAATCATTTTCTGACTACAGTTGTATTTTGTCACCAAGTGCCAGTGGTTTTATCTCTGGTTTCTATCTACAACATGTCATGCCCTATGAACCTTATAAATGGGGATGCTACACTCTGACCATGAGAATGAACTCTTACTAATATTATTATCCATCATATTGTTTCAGTGTAAGGTTCCTGAAACTCATTTGGTCCCAGTTATTGTGACTCCCAGCTCCTTGCTTGCCTGTACAAAATTCCTCAAATCTACCCAGATCCAAACCTGCCATCAATCCATTTATTGATCAATTCTGCAAAGAGATATCTCCTGCCAAGAAGGATGAGCTATTTGTATGTTTAAAAATCCAGGGTCAGCTGCTTTGGAACTCACAGTTTCTCAACATTAATCTCTCGAGTTCCTTCAGGAATAAGCTTGCAGTCTTTCCATGGTCAGAATTGTGATGACTTCAGTGATCAAGGTGTTTAGTTGGGCCCCTGACTGAGGTGAATGTTCTGGCCCCAGGTAGTTGGAGCCGTTCTGGATTCTTGACTCTGTTACAGTTGTATCTTTGTTGGGTGGAGGTTGAGTTTCGATAATTAACTATGGTTGGAATATGAGCAATGTGAATGAGGTCACCGTCATCGCCCCACTCTAATTTCAGGGGAGTTTTGGAGTCAGCTTCATGGAGTGGGACTAATGTGAGGAGTGAGCCAGACCAGTTAAGGCTGGCAGTTCTCTGTCCCTCAAGGACATTGGCAAATTATCTGTTTTTTATTACAGCCAACAGCTTGTGTTTATTCAGTGTCTAGAATGTGTAAATTGCCTAAAGACATTTCACAAGAATGTAGAATCATAGAATCCCTACAGGGCAAAAGGAGGCCATTCAGCCCATCAGGCATACACCAACAACAATCGCACCCTAGTCTCATAATCCAATTTATTTACCTTACTAATTCTGCTAACCCCCGACACTAAGGTCAATTTAGCATGGCCAATCAACCTAACCCGCACGTCAATGGACTGTGGGAGGAAACCCATGCAGACACGGGGAGAACATGCAAACAGGTGATTGAAACCTTGCTCAGAGAAGTTTGCTATGGAGCAACTTATAAGGTTGAGGAGGAGATGGTGATGGAGTGGAATGATACTGGGTGAGTGATCCAAAGGCCCAGGCTAATGGTCTGCAGACATGGGTTCATATCCCACCATGGCAGGTAGTGGAATTTAATTCAATTAATTAAAAAGATTGTGGAATTGAAAGTTAGTCTTAGTAATAGTGACCATGAACACATCACCGATTGTCGTGATAACCAATCTCAGGCACTAATGTCCTTTAGAGATCAAAATTGTCATCCTTTCTTGGTCTGGCCTACACGTGACTCCAGGTTCACAGCAATGTGGATGACTCTGAAATTTAGGGCAGTTAAGGGCCAGCAACGAAAACTAGCCATGCCAGCGTTCCCCTCATCCTCTGAATGAATCAAAGCTCAGAGCCTCCACAGCAGGAGGCAGAGGGTCTGGTATCAGCCCATCAATTTCCAGGCAAGGTAAATTGCATTCTTCATTTTGACACAGAGAAGTTAAAAGAGAAGGTGCAGAAAATTTTTACCTGAATTAGTGCGAGAGTAAGGGGCTTCAGTTCTGTAGGTTGGCATGGTTCTTCCTGTAGCAGAGAGGATTAAGGAGAAATTGAAGAGAGACATTCAAATTATATGAAGTTTTGAAAGAGTAAATAAGAAGAAATGTTTTTCACTAGCAAGAGGGTTCGTAACCAGAAGGTATCAGGTGATTGACAGAGAGAGAAGGTGCTGTTTTTTACACAATGTGCAGTCTGAAAGCAATTTAAAAAAAACTTTCAAAACAGAATTGGAAAACTGCTTGGAAATTCTTTCAAGGTGAGCAATTTTTCAGTTGAGCAATGATTCAGTTTCTTGAACCATCTATCTGGAGTAGAGGTAGCACAGTGCTTTTGGGAAGGGAGTTCCAGAATGGTTAAACCGCAGACTGTCGGTCTAACATTCTCAGTTCTGCTGTCATTATAATCAATCCTTTTTTGCATCTCCTCCATTCATTCCATACCTTTACCTCGCCAAACATTAGAAAGATGAGTCTGGCTATAAATTGCTGACTAGATGACGACAGGTTACATGAGAAAGTCATTGAGTGTCAGAGCAGGGTGGAGCTTCTGCTGGTTGTATGGGCCAGGAATGCATTGGCACAGCCTCAGCTCAGTGGGGTTGGCTGGAAGGCGGGGGGAGTTATCCTGTGAGGAGACCGACATTGGCCTAGACACCAGGTCACACTGGGCCACGAACGGAATGCGTTACTGACGCAAGGAAGTTGTAGTTGCTGGTTCCTGATGAGCCAACATATTAAAAACATCTCCAAATTTAGAAGCAAAGTTTCACATTGGCATCAGACAAAGCTGCGTCTGAACTGAATGTCCCAAGGAATGTTTTTTGAATGATGAAGAGGGTTTGGTTTATTGACAGTACCTGCTCTGGGATTAGCCAAGTACCTCAGCACGAATAAACATCGAAGGTAGCAGTTTACAGAATGCAACTCTTTTTTGAAATTTTGTTGAACTCAGTGCTAATGGACACGTCCAAGATGGCGTCTCACCGCCCCCCCCCCCCCCCCCACCTCTTAAACCTACCCCTCAGATCTGACCCCTGACATATCCCTTCCTCCATTGATTCTATCCTTATCCTGACCCCTGCCATAGAGTCATAGAGTCCTTGAGATTTACAGCATGGAAAGAGGCCATTCGGCCCAACTTGTCCATGCCGCCCTTCTTTTTAAACCCCTAAGCTAATCCCAGTTGCACACATTTGGCCCATATCCCTCTATACCCATCGTACCCATGTAACTGTCTAAATGCTTTTTAAAAGACAAAATGGTACCTGCCTCTACTACTGCCTCTGGCAGCTTGTTCCAGACACTCCCCACCCTCTGTGTGAAAAAATTGTCCCTCTGGACACTTTTGTATCTCTCCCCTCTCACCTTAAACCTATACCCTCTAGTTTTAGACACCCCTACCTTTGGGAAAAGATATTGACTATCTAGCTGATCTGTGCCCCTCATTATTTTATAGACCTCTATAAGGTCACCCCTCAGCCTTCTACACTCCAGAGAAAAAAGTCCCAGTCTATCCAGCCTCTCCTTATAACTCAATCCATCAAGTCCCGGTAGCATCCTTTCTGCACTCTTTCTAGTTTAATAATATCCTTTCTATAATAGTGACCTGAACTGTACACGGTATTCCAAGTGTGGCCTTACCAATGTCTTGTACAACTTCAACAAAACGTCCCAACTCCTGTATTCAATGTTCTGACCGATGAAACCAAGCATGCCGAATGCCTTCTTCACCACTCTGTCCACCTGTGGCTCCACTTTCAAGGAGCTATGAACCTGTACCCCTAGATCTCTTTGTTCTGTAACTCTCCCCAGTGCCCTACCATTAACTGAGTAAGTCCTGCCCTGGTTCAATCGACCAAAATGCATCACCTCACATTTGTCTAAATTAAACTCCATCTGCCATTTGTCAGCCCACTGGCCCAATTGATCAAGATTCCATTGCAATTGGAGATAACTTTCTTCACTGTCCACTATGCCACCAATCTTGGTGTCATCTGCAAACTTATTAACCATGCCTCCTATATTCTCATCCAAATCATTAATATAAATGACAAATAACAGTGGGCCCAGCACTGATCCCTGAGGCACACCGCTGGTCACAGGCTTCCAGTTTGAAAAACAATCCTCTACAACCACCCTCTGGCTTCTGTCATCAAGCCAATTTTGTATCCGTTTAGATACTTCACCCTGGGTCCCATGCGACTTAACCATTGACCTTTCCCCTTTTGACCTCTGTCCTTCAACCTTTCTCCATCCTGACCTTTCCCCTTCAACCTTCTCTAATCCTGACCCCTGTCCACCAACATTTTCCAGTCCTGATTCCTGCCCTTCAACCTCTCCCAACCTTGAGTCCTGCCTGCAACCGTACCCCAATCCTGCCCCTTGCCCTCCAACCTTTTCCAATCTTGACCTCTGCCCTTCAACCTTTCCCAGTCCTGATTCCTCCCTTATTCTTTCCTTTGCCCTAAGCTTCTTCCACATTGCTCTTTCCTGATCTGTTCCTCATTGCTGTCCTGATATTGCTTCCTGTTCAGTTCTCTGGATGATCCCACTGCTGTTTTCTAGAACATTTAGAATCACAATCAATATTAGTTTGAGTTACAAGATCCACGAATCTTTATTGCTGTCTGAGGATCTCGGAGCTGTCTCTTGTACTTTCCCAGATGAAATGAGAGATTGAAGGGCAGCAACATTAGTGAAACGAGTTTGGGGAGGCAGGAAGAACTAAACCTTATTTTTGTGCATGCAGAACTCTTTAAACACTCTCTCCTCCATTGGAATACCACAGACTAAAGCACGGGAAATAGAACACAGAAAGAGGCTCTTCCACCCAGTCGGTATTTTAATTCACACAATCCTCTTCCCACCTTTCTTTACCCCACTCTGTCAGCATATCTCACAGCTTGGTATGGGCTTCTACTCTGACCAAGACCACAAGAAACTACAAAGGGCTGTGAATGAAGCCCAATCCATTACTCAAACCAGCCTCCCATCCACTGACTCTGTCTACATTTCCCACTGCCTCGGCAAAGCAGCCAGTATAATTGAGAACCCCACACACTCCGGACATTCTCTCTTCCACCTTCTTCCGTTAGGTTAAAAACACAAAACGTCTCAGGTTCCGTACCAACCGACACAAGAACAGCTTCTTCCCTGCTGCTGTCAGACTTTTGAATGGACCTACCTCGCATTAAGTTGATCTTTCTCTACACCCTCGCTATGACTGTATTACTACAATCTCCACTCTCTTGTTTCCTTCTTCCCTAAGCACTCTATGAATGGTATGCTTTGTCTGTACAGCAAAATACTTTTCATTGTATCCCAATACGTGTGACAATAATAAATCAAATCAAATATCTTTCTAGAGACATTCACCTGGCATTCACAGGTTTTAAGTCGGTCCACCTTGTTGTCCAACGAGGGGCATACACGCGATGGGTCGTACTGGGGCTGCTCTTGGTTGTTTGAGATTGGCCTAGTGCTTCATGTCATTAGTGTGTGCTTAAACTGGACCAGATACTGGGCAAGATGACAGCTCAGTGACTATCACTGATTGCTGTGCAGACACATGGATTTGGGCCGGTGTCTGTGGGAGTTTGCGCATTCTCCCCGTGCTTGCGTGGGTTTTCTCCGGGTGCTCTGGTTTCCTCCCACACCCCAAAGATGTGCTATTAGGCTGATTGGTGTAACAAATTGTCCCTAAATTAGTTTCCCTCAATGTGGAATGGCCATAAACAATAGATAAGGGTCATGGGTGGAGGGGGGACTGGTAATGTTAAAATGGCGGCGCGGGCTCGTTGGGCCGAAGGGCCTGTTTCCCAGGCTGTTTTTGTTCTTTGTTCTAGAGGTAGCCTTACCTGTAGATAGGGGAATGTCACAGTAACTTCTTTGCAGTGTAATATAAGCCTTACTTATGACTAATAAACATTACATGAGACCAAACCTGAGTTATAAAAAGCTGTGAGCTATTGGAGAGTTGTTGGCAGTGTTTCAGTAAATTAACCCACATTGGCGTTTCAATATCACCCATCTGAGCGCAGGAATCTCTGTCACTCAGGCAGCCCTCTCCTCCATATCACAACTCCTCAATTATTACCACTTCCCTCAGAATCTGTGGAATCTCCCTGCACCTCTGCACATATCCTGACTTGTACAAGACATTCGTAAGGCCACACTTGGAATACTGTATACAGTTGAAGTCATCCTATTATAGAAAGGGTATTATTAAAGTAGAAAAAGTGCAGAAAGGATTTACTAGGATGCTACTGGAACTCGATGGTTTGGGTTATAAGGAGAGGCTGGATAGACTGGGACTTTTTCCTCTGGAGCGTAGGAGGCTGAGGGGTGATCTTATAGAGGTCTATAAAATAATGAGGGGCACAGATCAGCTAGATAGTCAATATCTTTTCCCAAAGGTAGGAGAGTCTAAAACTAGAGGGCATAGGTTTAAGGTGAGAGGGGAGAGATACAAAAGTGTCCAGAGGGACAATTTTTTCACACAGAGGGTGGTGAGTGTCTGGAACGAGCTGCCAGAGGCATTAGTAGAGGCGGGTACAATTTTGTCTTTTAAAAAGCATTTAGACAGTTACTTGGGTACGATGGGTATAGAGGGATATGGGCCAAATGTGGGCAATTGGGACTGGCTTAGTGGTTAAAAAGAAGGGCGGCATGGACAAGTTGGGCCGAAGGGCCTGTTTCCCTGCTGTAAACCTCGATGACTCTAATAACAGTCACTCTGTGACCCTGAACCTGTTCCCCTCCCCCTTTCACCTACTGCCTGGGAATTGTAATGGGTCAGTAGAGAATAGTAAAGGAATTGATGGGCGCGAACAGTTGGTATATTCTGGGAAAGGAGGTCTTAATGTGTGTGTGTGTGTGTGTGTTTCTGTGGGTCTGTGTGTGTGTGCCTGTCTGTGTCTGTGTTTCTGTGGGTCTGTGTGTGTGCGCTGTCTGTGGGTCTGTGTGTGTGTGCCGTCTGTGGGTCTGTGTGTGTGTGCGCCTGTCTGTGTGTGTGTGCGCCTGTCTGTGGGGGTGGGGGTGCCTGTGGATCTGTGTGCGCGTGTGTGTCTGTCTGTGGGTCTGTGTGTGTGTGTCTGTCTGTGGGTCTGTGTGTACGTGTCTGTGTGTGCATGCGTGTGTGTCTGTGTCTGTGTGTGTCTGTGTCTGTGTGTGTATGTGTCTGTGTGTGTGTGCCTGTCTGTGGGTGTGTGTGCACGCCTGTGTGTGTGTGCCTGTCTGTGGGGGTGTGTGTGTGTGTGTGTGTGTGTGTGTGTGTGTGTCTGTCTGTCTGTGGGTCTGTGTGTGTGCGTCTGTGTGTCTGTCTGTGTGTGTGCATACACATGTCCATTTCAAATCAGTATTTCCTTGCTGGACAGTCTGTATATTTCTGTGTCTGTTGCTGTTTGATGGTTTTTGGTTATATCCTGTTTGATTTATGTTCTGAGGCAGTTGAATAATTTTTACAGTTTGATACAGGTTCTGACCTGTGCCTGTACAGGCCGAGGTGGGGCCTGTTTTGATTAAAGATTTCGAAGCCGGTTTAGGAACTCGGTTCTATTTGACTTTGCGTCAAATAATTCCCTACAAAGTTGTACAATTCCTTATTGGGTAATTGTTAAAGCAACTTGAACACCAATGTTAAAGCAGTGCTCGAACCCTCATGCAGATCCAGTCTGAATGATTCCAACACTCTCCTGGACAGACTCCATCCTGGACGGCTCATCCAACCCACTGCCACTCTTTAGCAAACCAGCTTTTTGCTCAATACCTGAAAAATAAACATCTCATTCTCAATCAAATCCTCCAAAGATTATCTTCCCTCTGTTTCTGCCTTCACACCTCCAAACAATGTTAGACTGGTTTGTTGCCAGTCTCCGAGAGTGGTCAGTTCCAGTTCAGACAGTGGTCAGTTCCAGCCTGGATCCTCTGGACAGTGGTCAGTTCCAGCCTGGATCCTCTGGACAGTGGTCAGTTCTAGTCTGGCCAATAGTTAGTTCCAGTCTGGCCAGTGGTCAGTTCCAGTCTGGCCAGTGGTCAGTTTGAGTCTGGACAGTGGTCAGTTTCAGTCTGGATGCTCTGCATAATGGTCAGTTCTAGTATGGACAGTGGTTAGTTTCAGTCTGGACACTCTGGACAATGGTCAATTCCAGCCTGGATAGTGGTCAGTTCTAATCTGGCCATCGGTCAGTTTAAGTCTGGACAGTGGTCAGTTTAAGTCTGGGCAGTGGTCAGTTCCAGTCTGGACAGTGGTCAGCTCCAGTCTGGGCAGTGATCAGTTTCAGTCTGGACAGTGGTCAGTTCCAGTCTGGGCAGTGGTCAGTTCCAGTCTGGACAGTGGTCAGTTTCAGTTTGGACAATGGTCAGTTCCAGTCTGGACAGTGGTCAGTTTCAGTCTGGGCAGTGGTCAGTTTCAGTCTGGGCAGTGGTCAGTTCCAGTCTGGGCAGTGGTCAGTTCCAGTTTGGGCAGTGGTCAGTTTCAGCCTGGACAGTGGTCAGTTTCAGCCTGGGCAGTGGTCAGTTCCAGTCTGGGCAGTGGTCAGTTTCAGTCTGGACAGTGGTCAGTTCCAGCCTGGGCAGTGGTCAGTTCCAGCCTGGGCAGTGGTCAGTTTCAGCCTGGGCAGTGGTCAGTTTCAGTCTGGGCAGTGGTCAGTTCCAGCCTGGGCAGTGGTCAGTTTCAGCCTGGGCAGTGGTCAGTTTCAGTCTGGACAGTGGTCAGTTCCAGCCTGGGCAGTGGTCAGTTCCAGCCTGGGCAGTGGTCAGTTTCAGTCTGGGCAGTGGTCAGTTCCAGTCTGGGCAGTGGTCAGTTCCAGTCTGGGCAGTGGTCAGTTTCAGTCTGGACAGTGGTCAGTTTCAGTCTGGGCAGTGGTCAGTTCCAGTCTGGGCAGTGGTCAGTTCCAGTCTGGGCAGTGGTCAGTTCCAGTCTGGGCAGTGGTCAGTTCCAGTCTGGGCAGTGGTCAGTTCCAGCCTGGGCAGTGGTCAGTTCCAGCCTGGGCAGTGGTCAGTTTCAGCCTGGGCAGTGGTCAGTTTCAGTCTGGGCAGTGGTCAGTTCCAGCCTGGGCAGTGGTCAGTTTCAGCCTGGGCAGTGGTCAGTTTCAGTCTGGACAGTGGTCAGTTCCAGCCTGGGCAGTGGTCAGTTCCAGCCTGGGCAGTGGTCAGTTTCAGTCTGGGCAGTGGTCAGTTTCAGTCTGGGCAGTGGTCAGTTCCAGTCTGGGCAGTGGTCAGTTCCAGTCTGGGCAGTGGTCAGTTTCAGTCTGGACAGTGGTCAGTTTCAGTCTGGGCAGTGGTCAGTTCCAGTCTGGGCAGTGGTCAGTTCCAGTCTGGGCAGTGGTCAGTTCCAGTCTGGGCAGTGGTCAGTTCCACAGCAGATTGTTAGATCATCCTGTTGTCCTCGACATTTAAACATTTTACAGAAACCCTGCCTGAAACACAACCTGGAGATTGTTTAATCAGATCCGATTTGTTCGAATAATAAACAAGATGAAACTATTTCTCTTCAGTGAGACTCTGTAACAAACCACGACTGTTACTTCCTCACTTCCTGTGAGTTAGTTTTGTTTCAGGCTGTCACTGACTTTCTCTCTTCCCGATGTGTCCAAGGCAACACTCCTCATCTCCAAAGGCAACGGTTAATTCAGATCTAACCGGCACCAACACTTCCCATTCTCTTCAAAGCTCATCGAGAATTACTCCGTGTTAAATCCACTCAGTGGCTTCATTCAAACTCAGATTCAGAATCCTGTGGATTCAGGATTAGCTTCAACCGCCTGAGCACTTAACCCAGATGCACAGAGCAGTACTGAGGGAGTGCCGCACTGTCAGAGGGTCAGTGCTGAGGGAGTGCCGCGCTGTCAGAGGGTCAGTGCTGAGGGAGTGCCGCACTGTCAGAGGGTCAGTGCTGAGGGAGCGCCGCACTGTCAGAGGGTCAGCGCTGAGGGAGTGCCGCACTGTCAGAGGGTCAGTGCTGAGGGAGTGCCGCACTGTCAGAGGGTCAGCGCTGAGGGAGTGCCGCACTGTCAGAGGGTCAGTGCTGAGGGAGTGCCGCACTGTCAGAGGGTCTGATATTAATCTGTGTGCCGCCTCAATTGCATTCTTCATATTTTATTCAAAATTTAGCCTGAACATTGCTGGACACAGCGATATGTTGATTATCTTGTTGCTGGTTTTGGGACTGAGCTGTGTGTAAATTAGTTTCTATCGTTCATACATTGTGCCAGTGAGTACATTTGAAATTGTTGAATTTGTTATGATGTGATGTGGGGATTCTGAGGATGTGAAAGTCAGATCCAGATGTAGAAACTCGCAGGGTTTGCTCACCTTCCTTTTTCAATTTCTGTTGATGTGTGACACCGTTAACCTCACTGCGGGGGGTTCGGACCGAGTCACAGTCATTGCCCGAGACTGTCTGACCCCACTCACTGCCGGGGTCACCCACTCCCACCCAGCATAAGTGCACCTTTGGCCACTAAATCTCCCGCATCACTCCCACCAGGCTGGGGAACGCGGACCCTCGGGGCTGGGCTGGGGAACGCGGACCCTGGGGGCGGGGCTGGGCTGGGGAACGCGGACCCTGGGGGCGGGGCTGGGGAACGCGGAGCCTCGGGGCTGGGTTGGGAAACGCGGACCCTGGGGACTGAGCTGGGGAACGCGGACCCTGGGGACTGAGCTGGGGAACGCGGACCCTGGAGGCTGAGCTGGGGAGTGCGGACCCTCGGGGCTGGGCTGGGAAACGCGGACCCTCGGGGCTGAGCTGGGGAACGCGGACCCTGGGGGCTGGGCTGGGAAACGCGGACCCTGGGGGCTGGGCTGGGAAACGCGGACCCTGGGGGCTGAGCTGGGAAACGCGGACCCTGGGGGCTGAGCTGGGAAACGCGGACCCTGGGGGCTGAGCTGGGAAACGCGGACCCTCGGGCCTGAGCTGGGAAACGCGGACCCTCGGGCCTGAGCTGGGAAACGCGGACCCTCGGGGCTGAGCTGGGAAACGCGGACCCTCGGGGCTGAGCTGGGAAACGCGGACCCTGGGGGCTGAGCTGGGAAATGCGGACCCTCGGGGCTGAGCTGGGAAATGCGGACCCTCGGGGCTGAGCTGGGAAACGCGGACCCTCGGGGCTGAGCTGGGAAACGCAGACCCTCGGGGCTGAGCTGGGAAATGCGGACCCTCGGGGCTGAGCTGGGAAACGCGGACCCTCGGGGCTGAGCTGGGAAACGCGGACCCTGGGGGCTGGGCCCATGGATTTTGTGAAGAGCTTGGAGCTGTGTAGCAATATTTATTGTCCATCCAGTTGGGAAGGTGTTTGTTCGGCAGGAATTCGAGGGTTTTGTATTTGGAGGAATTATAGAAGAATGTATTTACTTACCTCGATATCTGACTGCAAAAAAAGAGGAACTTGCATTTATATTTATATATATTATATTTATATAACTTTCATAACTTCAGGAAGTCCCAAAGCACTTCACGGCTAATGAAGTACTTTTTGAAGTGTAGTCACTTGCAATGTTAAAAGCTCAGCAGCCAATGTGGACACAGCACGATCCCGTTTACAGCGATGCCTGAGTGATCAGTTCACCTGTTTGGGAGATGATATTAGCTGAGGGGTAAATATTAGCAGGGCACAGGCTGAGAACTCCCCAAATTGTGTTTGGATAAAACCGTAGAGTTTTTAACGTTTATCTGAGCCCTGTTCAACATTTCAGATAATACAGCACTCCCTTCGCATTTCCCCAGGACTGTACAGTGCGCACTCAGTATTACCCCAGGACTGTACAGTGTGCACTCAGTATTACCCCAGGACTGTACAGTGCGCACTCAGTATTACCCCAGGACTGTACAGTGCGCACTCAGTATTACCCCAGGACTGTGCAGCGCGCACTCAGTATTACCCCAGGACGGTACAGTGCGCACTCAGTATTACCCCAGGACCGTGCAGCGCGCGCACTCAATATTACCCCAGGACTGTACAGCGCGCACTCAGTATTACCCCAGGACTGTACAGTGCGTGCTCAGTATTACCCCAGGACTGTACAGCGCGCACTCAGTATTTCCCCAGGACCGTGCAGCGCGTGCACTCAATATTACCCCAGGACTGCACAGTGCGCACTCAGTATTACCCCAGGACTGTACAGTGCGTGCTCAGTATTACCCCAGGACTGTGCAGCGCGCGCTCAGTATTACCCCAGGACTGTACAGTGCGCACTCAGTATTACCCCAGGACTGTACAGTGCGCACTCAGTATTACCCCAGGACTGTACAGTGCACACTCAGTATTACCCCAGGACTGTACAGTGCACACTCAGTATTACCCCAGGACTGTACAGTGCGCACTCAGTATTACCCCAGGACTGTACAGTGCGCACTCAGTATTACCCCAGGACTGTACAGTGCGCACTCAGTATTACCCCAGGACTGTACAGCGCGCACTCAGTATTACCCCAGGACTGTACAGCGCGCACTCAGTATTACCCCAGGACCGTGCAGTGCACACTCAGCATTATCCCAGGACTGTACAGTGCGCACTCAGCATTACCCCAGGACTGTACAGCGCGCACTCAGTATTACCCCAGGACTGTACAGTGCGCACTCAGTATTACCCCAGGACTGTACAGCGCGCACTCAGTATTACCCCAGGACTGTACAGCGCGCACTCAGTATTACCCCAGGACCGTGCAGTGCACACTCAGCATTACCCCAGGACTGTACAGCGCGCACTCAGTATTACCCCAGGACCGTGCAGTGCGCACTCAATATTACCCCAGGACCGTGCAGCGCGCACTCAGTATTACCCCAGGACTGTACAGCGCGCACTCAGTATTACCCCAGGACCGTGCAGTGCACACTCAGCATTACCCCAGGACTGTACAGCGCGCACTCAGTATTACCCCAGGACTGTGCAGCGCGCACTCAGTATTACCCCAGGACCGTGCAGCGCGCACTCAGTATTACCCCAGGACCGTGCAGCGCGCACTCAGTATTACCCCAGGACTGTGCAGCGCGCACTCAGTATTACCCCAGGACCGTGCAGCGCGCACTCAGTATTACCCCAGGACCGTACAGCACGCACTCAGTGTCGATTTGGAATCGAACTCTCTCAAATTGAACGACTGTGGTTGATTGGCTAGACTGTTACCGTGTCACTTTCCTAATGTCTCCCCCCTGCCCTGGATCACAGTCTGGTGAACCCGTCAGATACGAGTCTGAGCAGCTGCCTGAGGCTGTGATAGGTGGAGGCCAGTTGGGTTTTGGATGGAGCGTTCGTGCTCTGTCCAATCAGCAGCAAAGAAAATACTGGAATTGCTGGGAACTGGGAGGTGGGGGGAGGACTTTCCGTAAATAAAGCTCAGTGATCAGTGGTCAGCGAAGAGATGTGTCTGGCCATGAATGTGACTGTGTCTCAGCGGTGAAGCTTCCTCCATCGCAAGTTTGCCGACCCTTATGCAGTGCAGACCCCACTGATCTGTGCAGACCTGCATCTCACTGTCCATTTGTACCAAACAAGAGTGGCAGGGTGGGAGGGCGATCAGGTGCCCGGAGTCTCCACTGGATGCTCAGCCTTTGGTCAGTATTGGTCTGAGACGCAGACACGATGAGGAACCACTCAGAGTGTGGATGGCAGTTTCCTGTCAGTGACCACAGTTCCAGTAGCAGCAATGACTGTCGATACTCCTGTCCATGGGGATTGTCCCAGAGGACTGGAGAGTAGTGAATGTTGTTCCTCTCTTCAAGAAAGGAAATAGGAATGACCCTGGTAATTATAGGCCCGTTAGTCTTACTTCAGTGGTCGGTAAGTTAATGGAAAGGGTCCCGAGGGATAGGAATTCTGACCATTTGGAAAGGTGCAGTTTAATCCGGGATAGTCAGCACGGATTCGTGAGGGGTAAGTCCTGCCTCACAAATTTGATTGAATTCTTTGAGGAGGTAACTAAGTGTGTAGATGAAGGTCGAGCAGTTGATGTTGTATACATGGATTTTAGTAAGGCGTTTGATAAGGTTCCCCATGGTAGGCTCATGAAGAAGATAAGGAGGTGTGGGATAGAAGGAAATTTGGCCAATTGGATAAGTAACTGGCTGTCTCATAGAAGACAGAGGGTGGTGGTGGATGGAAAATTTTCAGACTGGAGGCCAGTTACCAGCGGTGTCCCACAGGGATCAGTGCTGGGTCCTCTGCTATTTGTGATTTTTATCAATGACTTGGAAGAGGGGGCTGAAGGGTGGGTTAGTAAATTTGCTGATGACTTCAAGATTGGTGGAGTAGTGGATGAGGTGGAGGGCTCTTGCAGGCTGCAAAGAGACATTGATAGGATGCAGAGCTGGGCCAAAAAGTGGCAGATGGAGTTTAACCCTGATAAGTGTGAGGCGATTCGTTTTGGTCGGACAAACTTGAATGCGGATTACAGGGTCAATGGCAGGGTTCTAAGGAATGTGGAGGAACAGAGAGATCTTGGGGTTCATATCCACAGATCTCTGAAGGTTGCCACTCAAGTGGATAGAGCCGTGAAGAAGGCTTATAGTGTGTTAGTGTTTATTAACAGGGGTTTGAGTTTAAGAGCCATGGGGTTATGCTGCAACTATACAGGACCTTGGTGAGACCACATTTGGAATATTGTGTTCAGTTCTGGTCACCTCACTATAAGAAGGATGTGGAAGCATTGGAGAGAGTGCAGAGGAGATTTACCAGGATGCTGCCTGGTTTGGAGGGTAGGTCTTATGAGGAAAGATTGAGGGAGCTGGGGCTTTTCTCTTTGGAGTGGAGGAGGATGAGAGGCGACTTAATAGAGGTTTATAAGATGATGAGGGGGATAGATAGAGTGGACGTGCAGAGACTATTTCCTCGGGTGGAGGTAGCTGTTACTAGGGGGCATAACTATAAAGTTGATGGTGGGAGATATAGGAGGGATGTCCGAGGTAGATTCTTTACTCAGAGAGTGGTTGGGATGTGGAATACACTGCCTGCTGTGATAGTGGAGTCGGACACTTTAGAAACTTTCAAGTGGTTATTGGATAGGCACATGGAGCACACCAGAATGATAGGGAGTGGGATAGCTTGATCTTGGGTTTGGACGTAGCTCGGCACAACATAGAGGGCCGAGTGTTCTATGTTCTGCTGTAATGTTCTATGTTCTGCCCCTGAGCAGGGCTCCCTCAGCCAAACAGGGTCCTCCAGGCTTCAATTTACCAGAGGACAGCCGTCAAAATAATCCCTAACCGTGATGCAGTTCGGTCAATGGCCTGTCTTTACCACAGTGTGGGGCTGGGGTGGCACACCATCGGAAAAGCTGTAAATATGTGAAGAAGATCCCTTAGGCACACAGACTTTCACAGGAGTGGAAAACTTGGTCTTTCACCCCTTGGCAGAAGCCAATCCCACCCTTGCTCCCTCTGTGGCCTGGTCACATTTGCATTGCTTCTTGGGGCAGAATTTGAGCAGGAAGGAGGAGACGGGCAGTGTACATTCAGATCAGAATTTATTGAGTTGAGTAAGAAGGGAAATCACGGGTTTCTGGAATGGGGTTTGTGCCAGATTGCCCCGTGTCCCTTCAGCACTTCTCTCAGTACCTCTTGCATCTGGTACCAGGACGTGGTAGACTGGTCAGTAAGGTTCAATCACACAGGATCCAGGGAGAGCTCGCCAATTAGCTACAAAACTGGCTTGCTGGTCGGAGACAGAGGGTAGTGGTAGAGGATTGTTCTTCAGATTGGAGGTCTGTGACTAGCAGTGCGCTGCCAGGATTGATGCTGGGTCCACTGTTGTTTTTCACTTATATAAATGAATTGGATGAGAATATAGGAACATGGTTTGTAAGTCTGCGGATAAGTCTGTGGTGTAGTGGACAGTGAAGAAGGTTATCTAAGACTACAACGGAATCTTAATCAACTGGACCAGTGGGCCGAGGAATGGCAGATGGAGTTTCATTCAGATAAATGTGAGGTGTTGCACTTTGGTAAGACAGACCAGGGCAGGACTTACAAAGTTAATGGTAGGGCCCTGGGGAGTGTTATTGAACAGAGAGATCCCTAGGGGTGCAGGTACATAGTTCCTTGAAATTGGCATCACAGGTAGGCAGAGTAGTGAAGAAAGTGTTTAGCACACTAGCCTTCATCGGTCAGAACATTCAGTACAGGAGTTGAGATGTTATTTTACAGCTGTACAAGACATTGGTGAGACCATGTTTGGAGTACTGTGGACAATTCTGATTTTACAAAACAGACTGTTCATAGAGTAAACAGGGGAGAAGGAACTCTGGTCGCCCTGCTAGAGGAAGGATGTTATTCAACTGGAAAGGATACTAAAAAGATTTACAAGGATGTCCCTGGGACTGAAAGGTTTGAGTTATAAGGAGAGGCTGGTTAGGCTGGGACTTTGTTTCCTGGTGTGTAGGAGGGTGAGGGGTGATCTTATAGAGGTTTATAAATTCATGAGGGTCGTAGTGAGGTGAATAGGCAAGATATTTTCCCCAGGGTAGGGGAGCCCAAAACGAGGGGGCATAGGGTTTAAGCGGAGGGTGGAAAGATTTAAAAGGGACCTGAGGGGCAATTTTTTCACACAGAAGGTGGTGAGTGTATGGAACGAGCTGAAAGAAGTCTCACAAAACCAGAAACAGCTTCCAAAAGCTCAGGGCGTTTGCTACAAATAAACCTTGTTGGACTTTAAGCTGGTGTTGTGAGACTTCATTCTGTTTTTACCCCAGTCCAACGCTGGCATCTCCACATCCTGACTGGAATGAGCTGCCAGAGGAGGGGGCAGAGGCAGGTGTAAAAGACATTTGGACAGGTCAATGGGTGCGAACGGTTTCGAAGGATACGGTAAAATGCAGGCAAGTGGGACTAGTTCAGTACAGGAAACCTGGTTAGCATGGATGAGTTGGGCCGAAGGGCCTGTTTCTCTGCTGTATATTTCTCTGACTCTATCACTCGAATCACCTGTTCATATTTAATTGTTTAAAACTAGCCTCATGAATGTTTCTGTTTTTTTTTGAAAGAGCCAAGAATTGCGAGATTGTCCCACCGACAGAATCGGGAAGATCTCTCGCGCTGCGCTGGTGAGTAAAGGTTTCATTTCCCATCAGTGTACCTTGTGTGAACCACAGAATGAACTGTTTATTGTGTTTGAATGATAGAACCAGCGTGTCTGTGGGACACTCTATAATTACTCAGCTTCCCAAGCTCAGGATTTCAATCCCACTGGAATCGTTTATGAATTTGAGTTTAGTTTTAAAATGAATCTGGAAAGAGAAAGTTAACCCAGTGAACCTTACCCAAAGCTGTTGGATTGACATAAAAACCCATCTGGATCCTCCCCCCTTTAAGGAGGGGAAATCTGCCCTCTTTGCCCAGTCTGGCCTGCATGTGACTCCAGACCCACAGCAATGTGGTTGATTCTCAAACAGCCTCTGAAATGAGGGCAGTTAGGGAAGGGCAATAAACGAAGGCCCAGCAAGTGACACCCACATCTCATAAATTAATTCAACAAAAATATTTTCATTGAATTCAGAAGATTCAAGTTGGGGTCCCCAGAGCAATGCCCTGGGTCTCTGGATCACTAATCCAGTGACTCCGGTCACTATAGCAACATAAAAAAAAGAAACATAGAAGATAGGAGCAGGAGGAGGCCATTTGGCCCTTCCAGCCTGCTCTGCCATTCATTACCATCACGGCTGATCATCAACCCAATAGCCTAATCCAGCTTTCTCCCCATAACCTTTGATCCCATTCACCCCGAGTGCTCTATCCAGCCGCCTCTTGAATACATTCAATGTTTGGGCATCAACTACTTCCGGTGGGAATGAATTCCACAGGCTCACCACTCTCTGGGTGAAGAAACGTCTCCTCACCCCCATTGTAAATGGTCCACCCGAAATCCTCAGACTGTGACCCCTGGTTCTGGACTTCCCCACCATCAGGAACATCCTCCCTGCATCCACCCTATCCAGACCGGTTAGAATTTTATAAATCTCTGAGATCCCCCCCTCATTTGTCTGAACTCCAGTGAAAACAATCCTAACCTGGTCAATCTCTCCTCATACATCAGTCCCACCATCCCCGGAATCAGCCTGGTAAACCTTCACTGCACTCCCTTGAGAGCAAGAACATCCTTCCTCAAAAAAGGAGACCAAAACTGCACACAATACTCTCGGTGTGGCCTCACCAAGGCCCCTGTATAATTGTAACAACACATCCCTGCTCCTGTACTCAAAACCTCTCACAATGAAGACCAACATATCATTTACCTTCTTTACCGCCTGCTGTACCTGCACGCTTACCTTCAGTGACTGGTGCACAAGGACACCCAGATCCCTCTGCGCACTCCCCTCTCCCAATTTACAGCCATTCAGGCAGTAATCTGCTTTCTTGTTTCTGCTTCCAAAGTGAATAACCTCACATTTATCCAAATTATACTGCATCTGCCATTGATTTGCCCACTCACCCAACCTGTCCAGATCATTCCCAAATTCCTGCTTTCTGTCTCTACCCCTTTTTTAGTAAAGGGGTTACATTTACTGTCCTCCAATCAGATGGAGCCTTTCCTGAATTGTGGGAATTTTGGGAAATTAAATGCAATGCACCAACTATCACATTCACCACTTCTTTCAAGACTTTATGGTGAAGTCCATCTGGATCTGGGGGTTTGTCAGTCCACAGCCCCAACAATTTACTCAGCGCCACTTTCCCAGAGCTTGTAATTTTCCCAACTTCCTCCCTCCCTTCCGTTTCCAGATTGACAGCTATTTCTGGGATATTACTTCTGTTCTCTTCTGTGAAGGCAGATGTAAAATACGCATTCAATTAATCTGCGATGGCCCTACTTTCTAACACTAATTTTCCAGATGCAGTTTCTATCCAACACTCACTTTGTGAATGTCTTTCCTGATGAAGAATCTATAGAAACTCTTACTGTCCACCTTTATATTATTGGCTGTTTGCCCACTCCCTGATCCCTTATAGGACAGCACACCGTGTCACCACCCACTATGTTACTAGTTATTAGAAGAAGGTTAGATCTGATATTTCTGAATTTGGTGGGAGGGTGGGGGGTAAAACAGAACACACAGAAGAAACATCATCAGTCGTGAAGAACAGAGGGCATTTGAAGTGGGCGTGAAGAAGTTTGGTGTTGTTCCAACTGGGTCGCTGGAATTGTCACAGACAGAAGTGGGTGAGTGTTGGATGAAAGAGGAGTCAAGGGAAAAAGGATGAAGAAACATTTGAAGCATTTGCGAGGAAGAGAATTACCTGCAGAACCCGTGGGGCAGGCTGACCATAGACTGACTGTGACATTACAATAGGTGTAACTAATACATAAGAACATAAGAAATAGGAGCAGGAGTAGGCCAGCCCTTCGAGCCTGCCCCGCCATTCAATAAGATCATGTCTGATCTGTCGTGGCTCAGTTCCACTTTCCCGCCCTCTCCCCATAACCCTTAATCCCTTCTCTTATCAAAAACCCATCAACCCGCGTCTTAAAAATATTTAGCGAGGCAGCCTCCACCACTTCAACGGGCAGAGAATTCCAGAGATTCACCACCCTTTGAGTGAAGAAGTTCCTCCTCAACTCCGTTCTAAACCGCCCCCCCTTTATCTTGAGGCTGTGCCCCCTAGTCCTACTGTCCTTTCTGAGCGGGAAGAGCCTCTCCACCTCTATCCTATCCATCCCATTCATCATCTGCCCCCAGCAAGGGACAGGGCACCTCCCAATGGAACCCAGAGAGCTTCTCTGCACTGACGCACCTCACAAGTTGGGAGTTGACCCAGAGAGGCTGAAACCAAAGTTACCTCCGCTGATGGGGCACTCGTTAGTGAATTACAACATTCCCAAAGGGTCAGGAAGTCCTCGGATTGACTTTCCTTAGACTGAATTTGAGTTCCATTTGCTTTGATTTATTGTTGTTTGCTACACAGTGAAAAAACATTCCAAGTTGGTGCCAGAGTGAGGTGACTTCTTGCAAGCTGTCACCCACACACCTTCTAATTCTATCTTTTACTCTTGTTCTACGCTTCTAAAACTTCATTCTAACTCTTTTAAACTCTCTAACAATGCCCTATCTGCTTCAAGAAGACAACCATCATCCCGTTATCTAAGAAAAACCAGGCAGCGTGGCCTTAGTGACTATTGGCCGATGGCTCTGACATCCATCATTATGAAGTGCTTTGAAAGGTTAGTCACGGCACGAATCAGTTCCAGACTCCCGGACTATCTGGATCCTCTACAGTTCGCCTATCGTCGCAACGCCATCTCCCTGGCCCTGCACTCAACCCTGGAACACCGAGATTACAAGGACACCTATGTTAGATTCCTATTTATTGATTACAGCTCAGCCTTCAACACCATTATTCCCACAAAACTCATCTCCAAACTCCATGGCCTGGGCCTCGGCTCCTCCCTCTGTGACTGGACCCTGAACTTCCTAACTCACAGACCACAATCAGTAAGGATAGGCAAAAGTATTGTTTCTTGCGCGCTGTACAGACAAAGCATACCATTCATAGAGAAGGAAAAGAGAATGCAGAATGTAATGTTACAGTCATAGCTAGGATATAGAGAAAGATCAACTTAACATAAGGTAAATCTATTCAAAAGTCTGACAGCAGCAGGGAAGAAACTGTTCTTGAGTCAGTTGGTACGTGACCTCAGGGTTTTGTATCTTTTTCCCGAAGGAAGAAGGTGGAAGAGAGAATGTCCGGGGTGCGTGGATTCCTCAATTATGCCGGCTGCTTTTCTGAGGCAGTGGGAAGTGTAGACAGAGTCAATGGATGGGAGGCTGGTTTGTGTGATGGTTTGGGCTTTGTTCACAATCCTTTGTAGTTTATTGCATTCTTGGACAGAGCATTAGTTGGATATTAGAACATAGAACACTACAGCACAAACAGGCCCTTCGGCCCACGAGTTGCGCCGATCACATCAACACCTACCAATCTATAGACCTATCTATAACCCCCAATCCCAATAAATCCCATATACTCATCCAGAAGTCTTTTAAAAGACCCCAGCGAGTTCGCCTCCACCACCACTGATGGCAGCCGATTCCATTCACTCACCACCCTCTGAGTGAAAAACTTACCCCTAACATCACTTCTGTACTTTCCTCCCCGCACCTTAAATCTGTGTCCTCTCGTAGCGACCATTTCAACCCGGGGAAATAGCCTCTGAGAATCCACCCTATCTATTCCTCTCAACATTTTATAAACTTCTATCAGGTCGCCTCTCAACCTTCGTCTCTCCAGGGAAAAGAGTCCCAGCTCCCTCAACCTAACTTCATAAGGCATGCCTCCCAGTCCAGGCAACATCCTTGTAAATCTCCTCTGTACCCTTTCAATAGCTTCTACGTCTTTCCTATAGTGAGGCGACCAGAACTGCGCACAGTACTCCAAGTGGGGTCTGACAAGGGTCTTATAAAGTTGCAGCATTACCTCCCGACTCCCAAACTCAATCCCTCGATTAATGAAGGCCAGTACACCATACGCCTTCTTAACCACATCCTCCACCTGCGAGGCCGATTTAAGAGTCCTGTGGACCCGGACCCCAAGATCCTTCTGCTCTTCAACACTGCTAAGACTCCTACCCTTGATAGTGTACTCGTTCATCCCGTTGGTTCTGCCAAAATGGACGACTACACATTTATCCGCGTTGAAGTCCATCTGCCACTTCTCCGCCCAGTCCTGCATCCTATTTATGTCCTGCTGCAACTTTTGACATCCTTCCAGACCATCCACAACACCACCGACCTTCGTGTCATCAGCGAACTTACTAACCCATCCCTCCACTTCCTCATCCAGGTCATTTATGAAAATGACAAACAGCAAGGGTCCTAGAACAGATCCCTGGGGCACTCCACTGGTGACCGACCTCCATGCAGAAAAAGACCCATCCACAACCACTCTCTACTTCTGCAGGCAAGCCAGTTCTGGATCCACAAGGCCAAAGCCCCTTGGATCCCATGCCCTCTCACCTTCTCAAGAAGTCTTGCATGGGGGACCTTATCAAACGCCTTGCTGAAGTCCATGTACACCACGTCCACGGCACTTCCTTCGTCAATGTGTTCAGTCACATTTTCGAAGAACTCAACTAGGCTCGTAAGGCACGACCTGCCCTTGACAAATCCATGCTGACTATTCTTGATCATGTCAAACCTCTCCAAATGCTCGTAAATCTTGTCCCTCAGAAGCCTGTCCATCAGCTTACCAACCACTGAGGTCAGACTCACCGGTCGGTAATTTCCCGGGCTATCTCTGTTCCCTTTCTTGAAAATAGGGACTACATCCGCAATCCTCCAATCTTCTGGAACCTCTCCCGTCTCCATTGACGACGCAAAGATCATTGCCAGGGGCTCTGCAATCACTTCCCTCGCCTCCCACAGTAACCTGGGGTACATCCCATCTGGTCCCGGCGACTTATCTATCTTGATAGAATTCAAAAGTTCTAACACGGGTAGTGCAGTAGAAAGCTTTAGATTGGCTAGGAGGGAGTTGAAGAGGGAGTTAAGAAGGGCTAGAAGAGGGCATGAGATGACTTTGGCTGATAGGATTAAGGAGAATCCTAAGGCGTTCTATAGGTATGTCAAGAATAGAAGGTTGGTCAGGGCAAGATTAGGGCCAGTTACAGACAGTAGGGGGAAGTTGTGTGTGGAACCAGAAGAGATTGGAGAGGCATTGAACCATTATTTCTCTTCGGTGTTCACGCAGGACGATATGAATGTAGCTGAGGAGGTCACTGGGGTGAAGGGGTGTAAAATAGAAAGTATTGTAGTTGATACAGAGGATGTGTTGGATATTCTAGATGGGTTGAAAATAGATAAGTCCCCTGGTCCAGATGGGATTTACCCTAGGATTCTATGGGAGGCAAGAGAGGTGATTGCAGAGCCACTGGCTCTGATCTTCAGGTCGTCGTTGGTCTCTGGTATAGTACCGGAAGATTGGAGGACAGCGAATGTTGTCCCATTGTTTAAGAAGGGGAGCAGAGACTTCCCTGGGAATTATAGACCAGTGAGTCTTACTTCTGTAGTGGGCAAGGTTTTAGAAAGAATTATTAGGGATAGGATTTATAGTTATTTGGAGAGTAATGAATTGATTAGAGATAGTCAGCATGGTTTTGTAGCGGGAAGGTCGTGCCTTACTAACCTTATTGAGTTCTTTGAGAAGGTGACCAAAGAGGTGGATAGGGGTAAGGCAGTAGATGTGGTATATATGGATTTTAGTAAGGCGTTTGATAAGGTTCACCATGGTATGCTTCTGCAGAAAATGCAGATGTATGGGATTGGTGGTAATTTAGGTACTTGGATCAGGAATTGGCTATCAGATAGGAGACAGAGGGTGGTGGTTGATGGTAATTATTCGTCATGGAGTTCAGTTACGAGTGGTGTGCCTCAGGGATCTGTTTTGGGGCCACTGCTGTTCGTAATCTTTATTAATGATCTGGATGAGGGTATAGTTGGGTGGATTAGTAAGTTTGCTGATGACACCAAAGTCGGAGGTGTGGTAGATTGTGAGGAAGGGTGTCGAAGTTTGCAGGGTGACTTGGACAGGTTGCAGAGCTGGGCCGCGAGGTGGCGGATGGAGTTTAATGCGGAGAAGTGTGAGGTAATCCATTTCGGTAGGAATAACAGATGTGTTGAGTATAGGGCTAACGGGAGGACTTTGAATAGAGTGGAGGAGCAGAGGGATCTAGGTGTATGTGTACATAGATCCCTGAAAGTTGGGAATCAAGTAGATAAGGTTGTTAAGAAGGCGTACGGTGTCTTGGCGTTTATTGGTAGGGGGATTGAATTTAGGAGTCGCAGCGTCATGTTGCAACTGTACACAACTCTGGTGCGGCCGCACTTGGAGTACTGTGTGCAGTTCTGGTCCCCACATTACAGGAAGGATGTGGAGGCTTTGGAGAGGGTGCAGAGGAGGTTTACCAGGATGTTGCCTGGTATGCAGGGGAGGTCCTATGAGGAGAGACTGAGGGATTTGGGGTTGTTTTCACTGGAAAGAAGGCGGCTAAGAGGGGATCTTATAGAAACATATAAGATGATTAGAGGTTTAGATAGGGTGGATGGTGATAGCCTGTTTCCTCGGATGGAGAAATCTAGCACGAGGGGGCATGGCTTTAAATTAAGGGGGGGTAGTTATAGGACGGATGTCAGGGGTAGGTTCTTTACCCAGAGGGTGGTGAGGGATTGGAATGCCCTGCCTGCTGCAGTTGTAAATGCGCCTAGTTTGGGGGCGTTTAAGAGATTGGTGGATAGGTTTATGGACGAAAAGGGATTGGTTTAGATTAGTGGGTCAATGTTTTTTTTTAAAATAAGACTGGTCGGCGCAACATTGTGGGCCGAAGGGCCTGTTCCGCGCTGTAATGTTCTATGTTCTATGTTGTATGTTCTAACACATCCTCTTCCTTAATATCCACATACTCAATCTAATAATATTGCAAAAGGTTCAATTATTATTGAAATGTGAGGGTCTGGAATTTAAAGGGGAGGGATATGGGAGCCTGCCCCTTTAAGGAACAAGCTCTCAGTGGACCCTATGACCCAGCCAGCCAGTTGGGTTGGAACTGGGGTTCCAGGGACAGAACGTGGAGTTTCCCTGTGTGAGGAATCTGGAGCTGTGGAGTATGGAAGTCTTTTCCTCACACTTTGTAAATGGTTATTTATCTCAATAAACCATTTATTAGTTCATCAACCTGGTGTTTGATCAAGATACTGGATTCAGCAACTAAAATGGAGCCGTGGAAGTGGGGGCAGAATCATCGTCAAGGCAGCAGGTGAATATTTTGTGTTGGTGTTTACCTTCAATCAGATAGTTTAGATTGCTCATTCCTGGCTTCATCCTTAATACATACAACTACATCCTGAGATTCCAACATTCCTCGATTTCTGGTTGCCGCACTACCAGAAGGATGTGGAGGCTTTGGAGAGGGTACAGAAAAGATTTACCAGGATGTTGCCTGGTAAGGAGGGCATTAGCAATGAGGAGAGGTTGGAGAAACTTGGTTTGTTCTCACTGGAGCGACGGAGGGTGAGGGGAGACCTGATAGAAGTCTATAAGATTATGAGGGGCAGAGTGGATAGTCAGAAGCTTTTTCCCAGGGTGGAAGAGTCAATTCCTAGGGGGCACAGGTTTAAGGTGCGAGGGGCAAGGTTTAAAGGAGATGTACGAGGCAAGTTTTTTACACAGAGGGGGGTGGGTGCCTGGAACTCGCTGCCGGGGGAGGGAGTGGAAGCGGATATAATCGTGAGTTTTAAGGGGCATCTGGACAAATCCATGAATAGGATGGGAATAGAGGGATATGGTCCCTGGAAGGGTAGGGGGTTTTAGTTCAGTCGGGGGTAGCATGGTCAGTGCAGGCTTGGAGGGCCGAAGGGCCTGTTCCTGGGCTGGAATTTTCTTGGTTTTTTATTCTTTACCTAGAAAGAGATTATCAAAACTATGGTAAACAAGAGGTTGCTGGGATACTGAACAAAATAAAACTAAGAGGGATTACTAGGAGATAAGTTACCAGCACGGGGTGAGATGTATTCTCTCAGTTGCTGAGGGAAGTTAGGGTGGACATTGCAAAGGCAGGAGTTGTGCTCCTTCTAACCTGCTCACATACAGGGGTGTTGCCAGGGGCTGGGGATTCCCAAAAGATATTGTAATAATCTTACCAAGGCCAGTCTGTCCCATCACCCTTTATTTACAAAGAGCTGCAGTGTACGGGTCAAACCCCGAGTCCATCAACTGCCAGCCGGAGAGGAGACAGCTGCTTTTAAACCCCCCGCTTCGCCTTCCCTATTGGGCAAGTTTCCACTCACCTAATCAGGGAGCTCATACTCTACAAGGTCCATGGGAAGGTCTATTGATGATCCGCTGTGACCATGGTAACAGTTACACTCATGCTCAAAGGGTGTAAATATAATCCCAGCTATGATGGACCAATGGAGACAGATTCACACAGCGAGTGGTTAGGATCTGGAATGTACTGTCTGAGAGTGTGGTGGAGACAGATTCACACAGCGAGTGGTTAGGATCTGGAATGCACTGTCTCAGAGTGTGGTGGAGACAGATTCACACAGCGAGTGGTTAGGATCTGGAATGTACTGTCTGAGAGTGTGGTGGAGACAGATTCATACAGCGAGTGGTTAGGATCTGGAATGTACTGTCTGAGAGTGTGGAGGAGACAGATTCACACAGCGAGTGGTTAGGATCTGGAATGCGCTGTCTGAGAGTGTGGTGGAGACAGATTCACACAGGGAGTGGTTAGGATCCGGGGTGTACTGTCTGAGAGTGTGGTGGAGACATTCAATTGTGGCTTTTGTGAGGTAGATAAATACTTGAATAAGAAGTTGCTGGAGTTGGTGAAAATAGAGAGGGATTGAGGTGAACTTTGAAAGAGCTGGCCAGCTAACTGTATGGTGTCCTGTGCTGTCCAGTTTGTGATACAGTGTCACATGATGGGGCAAAGAGTAGTTTGAAAAACGTCTGATAATGCAGCTTGTTTCAACAATGAAGAGGCTGTGGGAATGCATGGTTTTTGTATTGTTTTGTGTCTGTGGCAATGGTGCACAGAGGGTGAATGTGGACACGCTCACCTGGGCTAGTGGTGTGATTGGACAGTAAAGTATGGTTGGGTGCACTGTGACACTATTCTGTGGTAGCACTTAGATGCTCAACATCGATGTACAATGCAACTAACTGGTGTAGGTCACAATGTCGCTGTTTTCATTCAGTATGAGCAGATGTTGTGCTGTCGATGTGCTTTGGGTTTATTTTGAGCGAATGGAAGTTGTTCATCCGTGAATCTGCTCGAACTGACTGTAAATTGTAGAGTTTTTAATTGAGGTTTATCAATAGGAACTTTTGAAATGTGGGTTAATGTCAAGGATGGGGACACATTACAGAAGCATCTACATTTTATTATTTTTTATTCATTTGTGGGACTCGGGTGTGGCTGGCTGGGACAGCATTTATTGCCCATCCCTAGTTGCCTGAGGGCAGTTTGAGAGTTAAACACATTGCTGGGGCTCTGGAGTCACATGTAGGCCAGACCGGGTAAGGACGGCAGATTTCCTTCCCTAAAGGACATTAGTGACCCAGATGGGTTTTTCTGGACAATGGGTCATCAGTAGATTCTTAATTCCAGATATTTTTTATTGAATTCAGATTCCACCATCTGCTGTGGTGGGATTCGAGCCTGGGTCTCCAGAACGTTAGCTGAGTTTCTGGATTAATAGTCTAGTGAATATACCACTAGACCATCACCTCCTCTGTTATTGTGGAACATGAACGTGATTGCCATAACTCTGAATTCAGCTGCAGTGAAATATCCTTACTGATGGCTGCCTGCTCACTCATTACCCAATAGTTCGGTCAGTGCTGAATGGGGAACTTCCAGTGGGGTTTTTTTTTTGAGCATCTCCACAGCAAGACACACAAGCTAGTTCTCTCTTCCGGTACTGAAAAAAATCACCAATAAATAACATTAAAGAACAAAGAACAGTACAGCACAGGAACAGGCCCTTCAGCCCTCCAGGTCCACACCAACCATGCTGTCCGACTGAACAAAGGAAGAACCTTCTACCCTCACTCGGTCCCTATCCCTCTATTCCCTCCCTATTCCTGTACCCATCCAGGTGCCTCTTAAATGTTGCTAATGTGCCTGTTTCCACCCCCTCCTCTGGCACCCACCACTCTGTGTGTGAGATGAAGAAAATGTGCATTGATAGAGTCAGTGATACTGAAGATTGAGAATGGGACATTGGTTCCCAACTGGTGCTCTGTGTGTTGTGTAACTCAGAGAAATGGTCACGCATGAACTGACGTGACTGTGCCCCTTGGTATCACATTGGATTGCAAAGAATGGAGCATTGCGTTCTCGTACCTGAGTTCAATAATACAAATTGTAATCACCAGCACGATTCCCCCAGCCAGGCTAAACTTCAGATCCCCACCCTGTTTGAAGAAGTTTGTTCTGTGTCCACATTGATGTTCCTTTCCCAGACTGTGTTTTGCTTTCTCCATGTGTTTGTACCTTTGTGAGTGATATGATTTGATTTGATTCATCGTTACGAAGTGATTTGAAAGGTGAAGATTATAAGAACATGAGACCAGCAGTAATCCACCGGGCCCCTCGGACCTGCCATTCAATAAGATTAAAGAACAAGGAAGAACGAAGAACAGGGCAGGATCAGGCCCTTTGGCCCTCCAAACCTGGGCCAATCATGATACCTGCCTAAGCTAAAACCATACGCACTGACAGAGCCCCCATTCTTCCAATCCCATCCTATTCCTGGATTTGTCTACTTGCCCCTTAAATGCCCCTATCGTACCTGCCCCACCTTCTCCCCGGGCAGCGCATTCCAGACATTCACCACTCTCTGTGTGAAAAAACTTGCCTCGCACATCCCCTCTAAACTTTTCCCCATGCACCTTAGACCTATATGCTCGAGTACTTGACATCTCTACCCTAGGAAAGAACATCTGACCATCCTCTCTGTCCCTGCCAATCGTAATCCTGTAGACTTCTATCATTGTTGATCTTTGATTTGATTTGATTTATTATTGTCGCATCTATTAACATACAGTGAAAAGTATTGTTCCTTGCGCACTATACCAACAAAGCATACCGTTCATAGAGGAGGAAAGGAGAGGGTGCAGAATGTAGTGTTACAGTCACAGCGAGGGTGTAGAGAAAGATCAACTTAATGTGAGGTAGGCCCATTCAAAAGTCTGACAGCAGCAGGGAAGAAACTGTTCTTGAGTCGGTCGGTACGGGACCTCAGATTTGAAGGGAGGGTTGAGGGCTGGAGTGGGAGGGCGGGGGTAGGGGGTGGAGAAGGGAGGAGTGGGGGAAGGTGGAGGGGGTGGTGAAAGGAGGGTTGCAGGTTGGAGGGGAGGTGAGAGAGTGGTGAAGGGAGGGGTGGGGGGTTGGGGAAGGTGGGGGGAGGGCTGGAGGGGTGGGGGTTTGGGGAAAGTGGGTGGTGGTGGTGAAGGGAGGGCTGGGGAAGGTGGGGGGAGGGCTGGGGGTCACTGGTGGCGGTGGGTATCTGTGAAAGGGGATTGAACTGTAATGTGAGTTCTCTTCCTCACTCGATTGAGACTCCTGAGTATTTCTGAATTTTCTGTAATTATGGAAAAAAAGGCCTTTTGTGAGATTTGCAGAAGGAAACCCCTAATCACCAATAAAAGATTCGAGTTTATACTCCATCAGCTCCTGTTCGACAGGTTCAGATAGAATATCACCTTTCAAAAAGCTCGGTGTTATAAAGGGATTCCCCTCCCACAGTTCGTCCTGTTTCACGTCAGCAAGTTCAGACCTGTCCCCTTCAGCTCAGCTGTGTAATTACAGGTAACCGGGTAATGTGCTAATGACAGCTCTCTCTCTCTGCCCAGATTCACTAATCCTCAGACTCATGTCGAACCTGCTTCATCCTGCAGGCTGGAGACAACAACACACTGAGGGTGATTTACACAGCGCACCATAGCAACAGGTTAGGTTGATTAGTTGTGCTAAATTGCCCCTCAGTGTCCTGGGATGTGTGGGTTAGAGGGGTTAGTGGGGCAAAATGTGGGTTGTGGGGATAGGGCCTGGGTGGGATTGTCCCAAAGAATCCCTAAAGTGCAGAAGGAAGAAGGTGACCTGATTGAGGCATACAAGATGATCAGAGGGTTAGGTAGGGTGGACAGTGAGAGCCTTTTTCCTCGGATGGTGATGGCTAACACGAGGGGACATAGCTTTAAATTAAGGGGTGGTAATTATAGGACGGATGTCAGAGGTAGGTTCTTTACTCAGAGGGTAGTAAGGTCGTGGAATGCCCTGCCTGCAACAGTTGTGGACTCGCCAACTTTAAGGGCCTTCAAATGGTCAGTGGATAGGCATATGGATAACATTGGAATAGTTTAGGTTAGAGGGTCATTAGATTGGTTCCACTGGTCGGCGCAACATCGAGGGCTGAAGGGCCTGTACTGTGATGTTCTAAATTGAACCGAAATTGCCATTGAATACAGGAGTTGGGACGTTTTGTTGAAGTTGTACAAGACATTGATAAGGCCACACTTGGAATACTGTGTACAATTCTGGTCACCCTATTATAGAAAGGATATTATTAAACTAGAAAGAGTGCAGAAAAGATTTACTAGGATGTTACCGGGACTTTTGATGGATTGAGTTATAAGGAGAGGCTGGATAGACTGGGACTTTTTTCTCTGGAGCGTAGGAGGCTGAGGGGTGATCTTATAGAGGTCTGTAAAATAATGAGGGGCATAGACAAGGTAGATAGTCAATATCTTTTCCCAAAGTTAGGGGAGTCTAAAACTAGAGGGCAGAGGTTTAAGGTGAGGGGGAGAGATACAAAAGTGTCCAGAGGGGCAATTTTTTCACACAGAGGGTGGTGAGTGTCTGGAACAAGCTGCCAGAGGCAGTAGTAGAGGCGGGGACAATTTTATCTTTTAAAAAGCATTTAGACAGTTACATGGGTACGATGGGTATAGAGGGATATGGGCCAAATGTGGGCAATTGAGATTAGCTTAGGGGTTTAAAAAATGGGTGGCATGGACAAGTTGGGCCGAATGGCCTGTTTCCCTGCTGTAAACCTCTGTGACTCCGTGACTTTGTAGGATCTGATGAGATGTGATTGTGCACCTTTGACATTTGTCTGATTCCATGGAATTGGCGTGTTTGTGTTAGTGAAATGTTTTTACTCCGAATTGGGAAGTATGTTGCATGTTTATTCGATATTAGTCATTACAGGAGCTCAGTGATTCTTCCTGATCGCTAAAGCACTGTAACGATGAAACTGCCTCCACTTTTATATTTAGTTTTCGGGGAATTTTACCAGAGGTTTGAGATGATATCCCGTAATTCAGTCCACTGTCAGGAAAACCACAAAGCAGCTCTCCAGCTTGTTAGTCACATGCTGATGCCTTGTTATGAGGTTAATAGCATGGAAACAGGCCCTTCAGCCCAACCTCTCCATGCCACCCCATTTTTTTAAACCCCCTAAGCTAATCTCAATTGCCCACATTTGGTCCATATCCCTCTATACCCATCGTACCCATGTAACTGTCTAAATGCTTTTTAAAAGACAAAATTGTACCCGCGTCTACTACTGCCTCTGGCAGCTTGTTCCAGACACTCACCACCCTCTGTGTGAAAAAATTGCCCCTCTGGACACTTTTGTATCTCTCCCCTCTCACCTTAAACCTCTGCCCTCTAGTTTTAGACACCCCTACCTTTGGGAAAAGATATTGACTATCCAGCTGATCTGTGCCCCTCATTATTTTACAGACCTCTATAAGATCACCCCTCAGCCTCCTACGCTCCAGAGAAAAAAGTCCCAGTCTATCCAGCCTCTCCTTATAACTCAATCCATCAAGTCCCTGTAGCATCTTTTCTGCACTCTTTCTAGTTTAATAAGATCCTTTCTATAATAGGGTGACCAGAACTGTACACAATATTCCAAGTGTGGCCTTACCAATGTCTTGTACAACTTCAACAAGACGTCCCAACTCCTGTATTTAATGTTCTGACCAATGAAACCAAGCATGCCGAATGCCTTCTTCACCACTCTGTCCACCTGTGACTCCATCTTCAAGGAGCTGTGAACATGTACCCCTAGATCTCTTTGTTCTGTAACTCTCCCTGGTGTCCTACCATTAACTGAGTAAGTCCTGCCCTGGTTCAATCGACCAAAATGTATGACCTCGTATTTGCCTAAATTAGACTCCATCTGCCATTCGTCAGCCCACTGGCCCAATTGATCAAAATCCCATTGCAATTGGAGATAACTTTCTTCACTGTCCACTGTGCCACCAATCTTGGTGTCATCTGCAAACTTATTAACCCTGCCTCCTATATTCTCATCCAAATCATTAATATAAACAACAAATAACAGTGGGCCCAGCACTGATCCCTGAGGCACACCGCTGGTCACAGGCCTCCAGTTTGAAAATCAACTCTCGACAACCACCCTCTGGCTTCTGTCAAGAAGCCAATTTTGTATCCATTTAGATACCTCACCCTGGATCCTGTGACATTTAACTTTATGCAACAACCTACCATGTGGTACCTTGTCAAAGGCCTTGCTAAAGTCCACGTAGACAACATCAACCACACTGCCCTCATCTACCTTCTTGGTTACCCCTTCAAAAAACTCAATTAAATTTGTGAGATATGATTTTCCACTCACAAATCCATGCTGACTGTCCCTAATCAGTCCTTGTATCTCTAAATCCCTGTAGATCCTCCCTCTCAAAATACATTCCAACAGTTTACCCACCACAGATGTGAGGCTCACTGGCCTGTAGTTCCCAGGCTTTTCCCTGCAGCCCTTTTTAAACAAAGGGACAACATTTGCCACTCTCCAATCATGGGACAAGGGAGGGAATCCATGTATGGAGCCAGAGGAAATGGGCAAGGTATTAAATGAGAACTTTGTGTCAGTATTCACCAATGAGAAAGATTTGGTGGATGATGAGTCTGGGAAAGGATGTGTAGATAGTTTGAGTCATGTTGAGATCAAAAAGGAGGAGGTATTGGGGTTCTTGAGAAACATTAAGGTAGACAAGTCCCCAGGGCCTGATGGGATATATCCCAGAATACTGAGCGAGGCAAGGGAGGAAATTGCTGGAGACTTGAGAGAAATCTTTGTATCCTCACTGGCTACAGGGGAGGTCCCAGTGGATTGGAGAATAGCCAATGTTGTTCCTTTGTTTAAGAAGGGTAGCAAGAATAATCCAGGTAATTACAGGCCGGTGAGCCTTAGATCAGTGGTAGGGAAATTATTGGAGAGAATTCTTCGAGACAGAATTTATTCCCACTTGGAAATAAGTGGACGTATTAGTGAGAGACAACATGGTTTTGTGAAGGAGAGGTCATGTCTCATGAACTTGATCGAGTTTTTTGAGGAAGTGACGAAGATGATTGATGAGGGTGGGGCAGTGGATGTTGTTTACATGGACTTCAGTAAGGCCTTTGACAAGGTCCCTCATGGCAGACTGGTGCAGAAGGTGAAGTCGCATAGGATCAGTGAGCTGGCAAGGTGGATACAAAACTGGCTCAGTCAAAGAAGACAGAGGGTAGCAGTGGAAGGGTGTGTTTCTGAATGGAGGGCTATGACAAGTGGTGTTCCTCAGGGATCAGTGCTGGGATCTTTGCTATTTTTAATATGTATAAATGATTTGGAGAAAATGTAACCGGTTTGATTAGTAAGTTTGTGGACGACACAAAGGTTGGTGGATTTGTGGATAGCGATGAGGACCATCAGAGGATACAGCAGGATATAGATCAGCTGGAGACTTGGGTGGAGAGATGGCAGATGGAGTTTAATACAGACAAATGTGAGGTAATACATTTTGGAAGGTCTAATATAGATAGGAAATATACAGTAAATGGCAGAACCCTTAAGAGTATTGATAGGCAGAGGGATCTGGGTGTACAGGTACACAGGTCACTGAAAGTGATAATGCAGGTGGAGAAGATAGTCAAGAAGGCATACGGCATGCTTTACAGTCATAATTCTTTTCTCCAATGTTGTAAATTCTCTCTGTAGAATGCAACTTTTTCTTCTTCTCTAAGGTACCCAGAGCTGCCTTCTCAGTGGAAACCGGTCCAGCCCAACAAGCTTTTGCAATTTGATCAGTTTTGCCACAATTTTTGCATTGGTTATCTTTGCTCCAAAATTCATTCATTGGCTCATTTTGGCACATCTATCAGTTCCCAACATGTGGATCTTCCCTCCTACACCAAATTGTGAAGCCTCGTTAGCAGCCAGTTCCATCAACGCTGCGATGTTTTACTGCTATATTTAAAGTCAAAGCATGCTCAGGAAGCAGTTATTCGGAAAGCTTCATTTTGGTGACCACAAACTAGAAAATCTCAGAAGTATCTTCTAATAAATCACCAAACTCTCAATGTTTCCCAGCCTTCTTAAGGTTGCTACAAACTGAACAATGATTTCACATTCCACTTGATGCCTTTGATGGAACCTGAACCATCCCGTTATGATCAGTGATTTTGGAGAGTGAGGCTTTTCAAGGATCTTTGTCAAGCTGTTGTAAGTTTTGGGTTCCTGGCTTTCTGGATGAACCAAACTCTGGAGCAACTTAAAGGTTTTAGTCCCTGCTGTATTAAGAAAAATTATCAGCAATTCGTTTGCCATTTTATTCACTTGTACAAAGTGCAGAAACTGCTCTGCGTACAAATTCCTGAATCATTTTCTTCTTTGGAAAGGGGCCCATGGATCCTAACTGACCCACCATTTCCCCTGTAGAACATAGAACATAGAACATTACAGCGCAGAACAGGCCCTTCGGCCCACGATGTTGCGCCGACCAGTTAAAAAAAAAACAATGACCCACTAATCTAAACCAATCCCTTTTCGTCCATAAACCTATCCACGGACCTCTTAAACGCCCCCAAACTAGGCGCATTTACAACTGCAGCAGGCAGGGCATTCCAATCCCTCACCACCCTCTGGGTAAAGAACCTACCCCTGACATCCGTCCTATAACTTACCCCCCCTTAATTTAAAGCCATGCCCCCTTGTGCTAGCTTTCTCCATCCGAGGAAAAAGGCTATCACTATCCACCCTATCTAAACCTCTAATCATCTTATATGTTTCAATAAGATCCCCTCTTAGCCGCCTTCTTTCCAGCGAAAACAACCCCAAATCCCTCAGTCTCTCCTCATAGGACCTTCCCTCCATACCAGGCAACATCCTTCCTATAATGTGGGGACCAGAACTGCACACAATACTCCAAGTGCGGCCGCACCAGAGTTGTGTAC
This sequence comes from Carcharhinus amblyrhynchos, assembly GCF_965287045.1. Classification (NCBI taxonomy): domain Eukaryota; kingdom Metazoa; phylum Chordata; class Chondrichthyes; order Carcharhiniformes; family Carcharhinidae; genus Carcharhinus; species Carcharhinus amblyrhynchos. The sequence continues at coordinate 3,914 of NW_027650295.1, read as the reverse complement.
AGTTGCAACATGACGCTGCGACTCCTAAATTCAATCCCCCTACCAATAAACGCCAAGACACCGTATGCCTTCTTAACAACCTTATCTACTTGATTCCCAACTTTCAGGGATCTATGTACACATAGATCCCAGTCTTGAGCACTCACGGCTCGAGAATGCACAGTATAGCATCTATATTTTACTGTCTTCCTAGTATTCCCCTTTTTACCCTGAAGACTGATTTGCTGGATATATTTTTCAAGTGACACCCAGCCCTACAGCAAAGCATCCACTCTTTTCAAGTATTCCAGAATTGCCTGGAATCTCATTCCTCCCTGATCAAAACACACCACCCCCCCCCCCCCCCCCCCCCACCCCTTTGGAAACCGCACAGAGAGCTTTCTTTTCTTGCTTGCCTCCCTGCTCTGGCACTTTAGTCTTTCACTCTGTTGTTACTTTTCCTCAGCCTTCTGATATTCAAAATGTGCGGACCAACAACGACTTCTTCTCCTTAGGATCGTTTCTCGATGTTCTGAATGAAACAAAATCCCAACACGTTGCCAGTTTTTGTTTTGTAATGTTCCAGCCGTGTTAACGGCTATGGGTTTTAACAAACTGAAAAGATGTGTTTTGCATGCGGTTAATCCAGAGTAACGTACAGCAGGTTTATTGAAAGAGATGTTGTCTGTGCGGAATATAAACTGCAAGTTAAACAGCCACTGCAAACACCCTAATGACATCAGCATTAAATCATATTATCAGCTCTTAAAGCAACATTCACCCCTTTGAAATAGGAATATTGTAGTTATTAGCACACTCAGAATTCCCAGCAAGTGCTGCACAATCTCAGAATCACATTTAACAGTTGATATTTTGGGTTTTGCCAACATGGGCCTGGTTGGATACAATCTGTTCCTCCAGTAAATACCCGCAGGAAAATGCTGCTCGATCAATGACCCAATCAGTGGGACAGTCACTTACACAGTCACTGGCCTTTGTGTTGTGAAGCATTAATTTTGTTAACCGTTTTTTATGTTGTAGTTTGCCAAACGCTTTCTTAAAATCCATATAGACAACATCCACTGCATCTAACATCCATTGATCAATCTTCGCTGTCACTGCATCAAAACATTCATTACACATAATCTGTATTTTACAGATGTACATTAGGTGCATTGACTGTGCTAAATTCTCCCTTCGTACCCTGAACAGGCGCCGGAGTGTGGCCACTTGGGGACTTTCACAGTAACTTCATTGCCGTGTTAATGTACATGTAACACTAACAAAATAAACTTTAAACCTTAAATCTTTTAAATCTGTGCTGAATCTCCTTCATAAATTCAAAGCTTCTAAGAACTTGTTGAACCCTGATTAATGTTTATTAAACCTTATCCCTCACTGATGTCAAACTAACTGCTTCTGGTTACTGGGAATGTTTGTTTTTCTTGAATAAAGATTTGCCTTTCTCCAATCCACTCGCACCTCCCCACTCTCAGGAAGGCTGGACAGTTATAACAAACCTTTATACTTTCTCCACTCTGTGCGTGATGTCTAGTTTGATAACACTCCTCTAAGTTTATTCATTCGTATCACAAGTAGGCTGACATTCACACTGCAACGAAGTTAATGTGAAAATCCCCATCACACTCCAGCACCAGCTCGGGTACACCGAGGGAGAACTTAGCACGGCCAATACACCTGACTCGCACATCTTTGGAGAGTGGGAGGAAACCGGAGCACCCGGAGGAAACCCACGCAGACACGGAGAGAACATGCAAACTCCACACAGACAGTGACCCGAGCCGGGAATCGAACCCAGGTCCCTGTGAGGTAGCAGTGTTCATCACTGTGCCACCATGCTGCCCCCCCCGTGAAGTGATAGATTTTTTTTGCATTAAAGGCACTATATAAATACAGGTTGTTGAAGTGCGCCCTTTAGTTTTGTTTGTCCTCCTGGTGTAAAGATCACCGTTTTGCTGAAATGTCCTAAACCTCTGGTTGCAGGAAGGACATTTATTTTCGGCTGAGTTACATTTATTTACCTCAAACTGATCCTCCTCCTTCACTGATTCTCATTTCCCCCAAAGTTTCTTCATCTATTTCTTAAAAGTGATGACAGGTCAGTGTTAAACCGGTGAGATGTACAGCTCAGTAACAGCTGGAAACTGGATAATACACATGGTGATGATCAAACACCGCTCTCGGTCTGGCTGTATCCATGGAGAGGGAAGCTGAGTTAACGTTCCCGGTCAGTATCGTTCTCCTTCACAGCCCCTCATGGCTGGAGTTGTTGTTTGGAGGATCCCATTGGATCAGGCCTGGCTCTGAGCTTTCCTGGGTTTGATTTCTCCGGCAGTACCCACCCCCCCCCCCCCCCCCCCCCCCCCCGATCACCGAGTTACACCCCCCCCCAAGGCAGAGTCCACATGGTGGGAAAACACTGCCACGCTGGCACCTCCTGACTCACCTCCCTGCACCCCCCGCCACGCTGTCCCCGCCACCCTGCCCCCACCCCCCCGCTACCCTGCCCCCACCCCACACTGTCCCCCACCCCCTCGCCACACTGTCCCCCGCCCCCTCGCCACACTGTCCCCCACCCCCACCCCACACTGTCCCCCACCCCCTCGCCACACTGTCCCCCACCCCCTCGCCACACTGTCCCCACCGTTTGAGTACAGGCTGAGTCCACCAGCTATGGTGACTACTGTGTTTGTGTGTGTATGATCCTAGGGCAGTGTACACAATCCCCCAGTGTGTACAATCCTGGTAGTGTACATGATCCCAGTAGCGTACAATATCCTGGTAGTGTGCACGGTCCTGACAGTGTACACAATCCCGGTGGTGTACACGATCTTGGTAATGTACACAAACCCAGTGGTGTGTTCAGTCCTGGTGGTTTGTATGATCCTGTTGGTGTACACAACCCTGGCAGTGTGTACAACCCTGTTGGTGTGTATGATCCTGCTGGTATACACAAACCCGGTAGTGTAAGCGATCCTGGTAGTGTACATGATCCTGGCAGTATATACGGTTCTGGCAGTGTACACGATTCCAGTAGTGTGCATGACCCTGATAGTGTACACGATCTTGGCAGTGTACACAATCCCAGGACAGTGTATACAATCTTGCTCGTGTGTATGATCCTAGTAGTGTACATGAACCCGGTAATGTACACGACCCAGTAGTGTGAACAATCCTGGTAGTGTACACAATCTGAGTAGTGTACACGATCCCAGTAGTGTGTACGATCCTGGCAGTGTGTACAACCCTGCTGGTGTGTATCATCCCTGTAGTGTACATGAACCTCATGGTGTATATGAACCTTGTGGTGTATATGATCCCAGTAGTGTGTACAATCCTGCTGGTGTGTGATACGGGTAGTGTACACAAACTTGGTAGTGTATATGATTCTGGATGTGTGTACGGTCCAGGAAATATATACAATCCTGGCAGTGTGTACAATCGCCTGTACTGTACACCAGCAGCAATGCTTGTCAGTGACACTGATCAGGTTCTGAGCGGGTTGGGCAGTCAGGTTGGGGAATTCTGTTGATAGATTGATTTGAATGATGCCGTGAAGAGTGAGGCCATTCTGCCCAGCATGTCTGTGTTGGCTCTTTGGGAATGGGATAGCTGCCCTGCTCCTTGCCCATCGCACTGTAAATCTCTCCTGTTGAAGTATTTTCTCCATTTCTCTTTAGAAAGTGACAGTCTAACCGGCTCCCATCACCCTTTCAGGAAGTATCTTCGTTCTGTATGATGTGAAATGTTTTCACCCAATGCAGTGTGTCCTTGGAAAGGGGGAACTCTGATAAACAGGGAGATGAGCAGTTTAAAGGTGAAATCCTGCAGCTAACGCGGGACTGGCTGTAGCAGAGGAAGAGTCTGTCAGCGATCTGCCTGTTCCTGACAAACTGTCCCGAGCTTTGCCCTGT